>NW_026998964.1:0-1942 GCF_035044405.1 Drosophila montana | reverse complement strand
TCCGGACTCTTCTAATTATACGTCTCCTTAGAAGGCGCCTAGCCAGACGATTTGTTTGATTTCCAAGCCGCGTAATATAGTTCGCAGCCTTTATATTTATAACGTCCCCGACTTTGGGAACTCCTAGATCTATTTCCAAATCGGAAGGTCGCACGTACCAGGGGGCACCAGACAGCTTGCGGAGCGTTTTTGCTTGTATCACACTGATTTTCGGAAGACGGGATTTTGAAACAATCCCGTATACTTGGATTCCATGACGCAAGGCAGGAGTTTTGCAGGTTTTGTATATGCTTGCTTTATTTTTTAAAGATAGCGCATTGCTACTGTTAGGCATCCATCTAAATTTGCCTAATTTGCTTTTCAGGGCTCCTGTGCGATGTGTTTACTAAAGGTCAAACGCCTCTCTAGGTGCAACCCTAGCAGTTGTGAGTCGTCAATAATTGACCGCGCAAGAAAACTCCCGGACATATATCTCTGCGGAGCTCATAGGTCACAGTGGCGCATTTATTTAAATTAATACCAATATTCCAATGTTTAGCCCACATTTCATATTTGTGGAGCTATTGCTGCAGAACTTCTGTGGCTTCGTAGATACATCCATTTATTGATAAAATGGCTGTGTCATCTGCAAATGTGGCGATGGTTAGGTCCTGTGGATCCACGAGTTCAATTGTCGAGCCAGTGGGCATGTCATAAGTAAAGAGGCTGTAGAGCGTGGGCCCTAATACACTCCCTTGAGGAACGCCAGCCTCGATGGCCTTGATGTTGGACTCAACCCAATCAAGCACTACCGAAAATGATCGGTTTGTTAAGTAGCTTCGCACAATCAAATAAAGTTGAGGTGGCAACAGGGGCTTGATTTTGCTTAAAGGTCCATCATGCCAGACTCTGTCGAAGGCTTGTTTTATGTCCAAGTCCATATTTAGTTGTTCTGGTGTGCCATTTTCGGAACTCAAACTGAAAGGGAGGAATTTTTTGTTTAATCCTTTCCATGGACAACCGTCTCGTGAGCAGGCAACGTTCATAAAGTTTGCCAATCGTGGGCAACAAACTAATTGGTCTGTAAGAGTCTAAAGACGAGGGGCTCTTTCCAGCCTCATGGATCATGCATATCCTTGCCTTTGCCACTGAATTGAAACATGCCCCAGTCTCAATACCGCATTGAAAAAAGGTAATGAAAAAAGCACTGCACTGGCAGGCATTGCTTTAAGCGTTATGTTGTCTATCCCATGCCGGGAGCTTTTCTAGCCATAAGCCCTGCTATTTGGTCTGAGACTTTGTTGGCTGTGATTGGAGCAACTGGAGGCTTAACTGTCCTGGACACTCCAGCGTAAGTTGAACCCTTCTGTTCATGTTTGCTGAACATGTATTAAATGGCTTGAAGCGTTCTTCTAAGTCTTCGGTGCTTCAGCACGTTCCTTTGAGGATCTGGCCCAGGAATCTTCAGGTTTTCTGATCGGAAGTTTGGGAGTCACTTGCTGTTTATACATTTTCACCAGTCTCCACAGGGAGTGACTTGAAGACTCATTTGTAGGTCCAGCAGCTTTTTGACCCGGCTCGGCACTCTGCGGTAGACCCTGTCCACAATTGGATCTCCGGTACGACAGTACTGCCTTGTAAGCCTTCACTTAATCAGTAATAGTGCATAGATTGCTGAGGGGAAGTCTACCCTGTGGTATTGAGCTTCCTGATTAGCGTGTTGGTGCAGCAATGAGGGCTGCCGAGTAAACCTTTTTGAGGAATAGCACATGTGCATCTTCGATGTCTTCTGGTGTTTGTATTTCTAAGTTTAGGTCTAGAGTTTTCTCCAGATCTCGTCGTAGTGCAGCAATGTTGGCTCCAGGAGGCTGCAGGCGACAGGCGACGAAACAGTGGCTCACAGCTTATTTTATGCAGTGCATACTCACGACTTAAGAGATATGTAGCAGCAAAACTATTAGGA
>NW_026998963.1:0-737 GCF_035044405.1 Drosophila montana | reverse complement strand
GCGTGGGATCGATCATAAAATCGAAAACCATTAGACATAAACATCCATTCCAGAAACTCATTAAAGAGAATGAGAGCATTGTTTAAAGAGAGCGAGCTCATGATCTTGAGCCCTCAGCCGAGGTTTGCTAAGCGTTGACAAAACTTCATTAATTGGGTTCTACTGACGACTTCGACCAGTCAAGTTGTATCGTGTACAATTGTAAAATTTCAATAAGTCGCGCCTACTGTTAATAAAGATATTTTTTTTTAAGTAACGCGTAGTGACTTATTTAATAATATATACACATATACCAATTGAAAATACATCGAGCCTCGCAAAACTTAAATTTTTTTTTGTAGGGCAAAATATTAATTTGTGTTTAGAAAAGAAACTTTAAATTAAACTCGACAAACCGAGTGCCGCGCATACCATTAAATAATTTTCGAAACAAAGCCAACATTGTCCAGGTCCAAGCTCACTTCGATCGCGCTGGCCAGTAAATACATTTTCCTGGCCGAGCGAGCGAGTTACCAGCGTGGCCCTCGGTAACAAAGGGATGTGGAGATAATCGGGGGAATGCGTTACTAAGTTAGCACCCACGAAATTGTTGTCGGTAAGTTAAACTGGTTGTGTGGTTTGATGTTTGTTGAAATTAATTAAATACTGAAGTGATTCGGTTGAAATTTGTACAAAGAGTGAAGAGTCTTTATATCTATATCTTATATATAACCTGCTGTATACAAAGGTTTTGTTAA
>NW_026998962.1:0-1274 GCF_035044405.1 Drosophila montana | reverse complement strand
AAACTGCTCTCTAGTGCAGATCAGCTGGTTGTGAACTGCGCTAGCCAACACTACTAACAGCTGTTGGAGTGCATGCAACCAACTGCACAAATAGCTTCGCAAGACAGCTAATAAACTTGCGTGGTAAAACTCACAATAGCGCACAAAACAAGCCAAGGAGACGCCTCCACTCACCTCGCCTGGATCGTGGAGCTGTAGACGCCACCCCAGAAATGCTCTGCATGGGCTTCTCAGTGAGTACCGCCAAGCACCTTTTGGTGTATTGGGCCTGTGAAACAGTTCACTGCGCACGTGCACTAACTTCACTATAATTTTCTCAGGAAAACCACTGATATGTCTATTTTCGCACAGAGCTGTTAAAGAACGCGTCCGCGTCCTCCTCACATATTTGTTGGAAGCAGGTGGATTTGCTCTATTTTATGCTTCGCTTAAGGGCTCCTTTGGCTGCCCGCAGATCTTCTAACCTACCGGCAAAGTCCGGGCGGCCCCGGGCTCGTTGGGAGCGCCTTCTCGCACATAAGCAAGCCTTCCATAATTCGCTGATCTCCGCGTTCCACCAGTAGCACGGTCCTCCTCATCTGCTTGGCTTCCTCCTAGGCATGGATAAGTCGCACGCGTCCGAGATGTTTTCCATGAGTTTCTGCGCCATGTCCTCTGCTGACTCCGTGGTCCATGTCCACTGAGCATGGCGTCCTTAAAGGTTTCCTCGTCTAGCCAGCTGTCCTTCCATTTAGGGCCTGTTATTTTTGGCGGCTGTTTTTTTCGTCCTCTCCCGTGGATCTCGAAGTGTACCTCTTGATGATCGCTAAATGTGAAGTCATCGCTTACTTTCCAAGTAGTCCGCCTATGTAGCGAGATGATGAGCAGGGTAAGGTCTATAATAGAACCTCTGCCGGCCTTGCAATATGTTAGTTGCTGCCTGTCCTTTGCAAGGCCCCCACGATCGCCGCGAACTCTTTCAGCAGAATGGTCCCATTAGCGTTGGTTTCCTTGCTTCCCCATTTCACAGCCCAAGCGTTAAAGTCTCCCGCTATGACAAGTGGAGCTCTGTTGCGGGCGTCTTGGATATCTCCTCCAGCATATTCTGAAATCGCCGCAGTTCCCAGCTTAGCGGGGCGTAACAACTGTAGATGGTAACTCCGTTGATTTTTGCTCTCACGAATCCGTTGTGGGCTGATCTTACTTCCTGGAGCGGTGATTTATGGACCAAATGGCCTCTTTGTGCGTGTGTTTTTTTTTTTTTTTTTTTATATAGGAGGGAAAAGCGTTAAATG
>NW_026998961.1:0-512 GCF_035044405.1 Drosophila montana | reverse complement strand
GGCGAGATAAAATCTATCTCCTCAGTACGCACACGCTACAACAGACACGCAGACCCACAGACTCGTAGACATAGAGACACACAGGAAGAGTGAGAGAGATACACAGATAGACATGCAGACAGGCAGAAATACCTAAAGCTTCGCAGACAGACACACCGGCAGTGACAGACAGGTAGACTTACAGACAGACAGATATGTAGACAGAGTGACGGGCAGACAGGTACACAGATAGACAGAGCGGCAGACAGACTATCAGTTAGGAAGATAGGCAGACGGTCGCACAGACCCACAGACTCGCAGACATACAGATACACTGGAAGAGAGAGAGATACACAGACAGCAAGGCAGACAAATAGGCAAACGCACCGGCAAAGACAGACAGGCTGATATACAAACAGGCAGAGACAGACAGGTAGAGTTAAAAACAGAGAGATATGTCGACAGAGAGAGACAGGCAGACAGACAGACAGGTACACAGATAGACATACAGAAAGGCAGACAGACTGACAGAT
>NW_026998960.1:0-685 GCF_035044405.1 Drosophila montana | reverse complement strand
ATAGTTATCCGCACAAACACTGTGATTGGGGGGCCAATAGCAAGATGCAATATTGACCCCGCCCAAATCTGTGCGAATACGCACAATAGCACAGTGCAGGTGAGGCAGTGATATGCCCGGTAAAGCTTGGCATTGAATGCGGTTTGAAATTATTATAGCAGCACCGCCAACACATAAATGAGTTTGGGGTGAATTTGCCGTGTGGATAGTGTATCCAGAAATTTGGATGTGAGAGTTGAAATTAAAACGAGTCTCACTGACAAGCATCAGGTCAATACTGTGACGAATCATGAATTGCTCGAGTTCATCAAATTTGCGGGAAAGACCATTTGCATTCCAAATACCAATTTGGAGGCCAATCATTATGAAATCATACACCAAGTTATGTTTTGAATATTATGTTTTTACTTGCTGATAGGTGGCGACACACCAGGGCAATATAATTTCCAATTTCTGAATATAAATTTCTTTTAGCGACGGCGCGCAAAATTTATAAGTAGATGGAGAAAAAATGGGTAAGTAAATGTAAGTGTATATAGGCAATTGGCTGGCGATGGCACGCCTATTTATGAAATTTGTATATATATATCTTTTATTTTTCAGCTAAATGGTAAGTATATATGGTATGATTTGGCGACGACACGCCAATTTATGATCAACTAAATGCTAGATATATATGAGATAT
>NW_026998959.1:0-2508 GCF_035044405.1 Drosophila montana | reverse complement strand
GTGATGCAGCATACGATTGGTGATAAAATATGGTGCACCACTAATGAGGCGAAGAGCCCGCGACTGTACTGTTTGTATTCGACGCAAATGAGTGTCGGCAGCACAGCCGTATAGCTCGATGCCATAACGCCAAATGGGAGCTATGATCTGTCTGTAAATGAGGATTTTATTTTTTAATGATAATTTGGATTGGCTAGCGGATATTAGCCATTTGTACTTGAACAATTTTCTCCGTACAACTTGTGCAGTAATACGAGCATGATGTGCCCAATTGAGTTTATTGTCCAAATGCAAACCCAAATATTTGACATGGCTCTTGGCCGGTATTATATTGTTATTAATTGTTAGTTGGGTTGTTAGATCACCAACATTGGTAATTTGGCGTCGTAGGGTAAACAGAATGTGTATCGATTTGTTATCATTTATCTTAATGTTCCAATTATTGGCCCATTCAGCAAATCGGTGTAGATGTCCTTGTAAAATGGTGGTGGCTACCACGGCATTGATGGCACTGCATAAAAAGGCTGTGTCATCTGCATAGGTAGCTGTCAGACCATGAAAACTAGCATTAGAGTGAGCGGATGGTAATTGTTGTAACTGCTGAAGATGAGTAGCAATACAAGGCATGTCTGATACGAATATGTTAAATAGCAATGGCGCTAGCACGCTGCCTTGCGGCACACCGGCCAACATAGGCCGCACTGACGATTGACAGATGCCAGCACCATTGCTACGATTCGCTGCAGGATTTGTGCTTGTCACACAGAAACTACGATTGGAGAGAAAGGATTTAAGTAGGTGATAGAGTGGATCGCTCGTAAATATACGTAATTTGAAGAGTAGGCCGTCGTGCCAGACACGATCAAAAGCTTGCTGCAGGTCAAGAAATACTCCTGAAGTGCAGTGGCCCCTCTCAAATGATTTATTGATATGCTCGACAAGCCGATGCACTTGCTGGATGGTGCTATGACCCATCCGGAAACCAAATTGATGATTTGGGATAACCATAGCGCAGTCCAGATTCGATTCGTTCTCAGCAGGGGATTGTAATTCGTTATTTAGCCGCTCATATATCACTTTCTCGAATAATTTCGAGATTGTAGATAATAAGCTTATTGGCCGGTATGATTGGAGCTCAGATGTGGATCTAGAGCCGCCCTTCAATATCATTCGAACTGCGGCACATTTCCATTGAGTTGGAAAATATTGCAGCCGAAGCATACTATTAAAGAGCAACAACAAGAATAGTCTGGCTTTATGTGGAAGAGATTTGATCATATAGTTATCTATCTGATCAAGACCAGGAGCTTTACGTATCTGCAATTGCTCAATGTAAGCATTCAGCTCACACGGAGTTACATGACGTAGATTTGATGATGTTGTAGTATATGGGAGATTGTTGGGATTTATGGTAATGTCATTTGGATTGACTTGATGATTGAGTAAACGTCTCACACGTTCATAGTGCTCAATTGGAGCAAAATCAAATGGAGTAAAGCGTTCTTGAAGCTCATCGGCAAATGCTTCAACCTGCTGCTCGGCAGATTGACACCAATGGCCGTTGAGATTTCGTATGCTGGGTTGAGCGTGCGGTTGCCGTTTTAAATTTTTCGTGGCATGCCACAAATTAAAGGCACCCTTTTTTTGGGGGTCCGCATTGCTCAGCACAAAATCAACATAATCACGTCGCTGCAACTCAAGTTGGTGGGCCAATTGACGGCTAACCCGTTGCCATTGCAGCCAGTGATCATGCCGACGTGAGCGTAGCCAGCGTTTACGAAGACGACGCTTTAAACGCATCAATGAAATATGTTCATTAGTTCGGATGAAGGCAGACGGAGGAAGAGGTTCTGATGGTTGTGATGGAGGCAAGGCAGGATTACCACGATTAAAGTTATTAATGTTGTTATTGTTGGTGGTATGTATATTGTTACGATGTTGCGTAGGCAAGGTGGATGCCATGGCTGCTCGAGAATTTGATGCTTTAGCTGCAATATATAGCTTTTGCACAAAATTCTCAAGCATGTCATCGATATCGCATGTGGAGTCAATCTCAATGTTGAGATTTATGGATGATTCCAAGTGATGGTGAAAAATAGATAAATTTGAACGATCGGTAAGCAGGCGACGATGGCTTCGACGACGTGGACGAGATCGATGAGCCTGATTTGGGATTAAAGGTGGATTTAGGCCATTAACGGCAATTCTAAATTGGACCAACAAAGGCAAATGGTCGCTATGGAGCTCTGTAATACGACTTATAGCAAATCTATGATTTGAAATACCAGCATAGATGCCAAAGTCGAGTACGCTCGGGCGATTTGTGCCATTTGAAGGAAAATGTGTTGGCTCAGCCGTTGTGAGAACGTTATACTGATTGGAGTCCAACAGAATGCCAGCAAGAATCGTGCCACGAGGACAGCATCGTATGTTGCCCCATAGTCTGTGCTTAGCATTCCAATCGCCTCCGATCAGAAAATTAGCACCCAGTAGCTCAAACAATTGGGT
>NW_026998958.1:0-32230 GCF_035044405.1 Drosophila montana | reverse complement strand
AAGGATTATAGGTTTATGAGTATTACTTTATTCACATCACTTTCCTTATAACTGTTCAGCACTACCCTACTCTGTTTCCCTACGTAAAAAGCCTTGCCGCACTGCCTGGAGCCCTAGCGCTCCGCTACCCGTTTCGGGATTATGTTCTGCTTCTGCCATTCCGACACACGTCTACTTACTCTGATGGTCGCCGAAAGAGTGCCGGCTCGCTCCGCCGCCGCCGAAATGAAGCTGCGCTCTCGAGACGGTGTTGAGTAACCGATCGGCAACGCACGGTTGCTGCGGCGGCCGGCGGTTAAATTAAAATTCAAATTTATTCTGTTATATTCCTATCCTCTTATTCCAATAAATGTTTAACAATGCTGATATTAGAAACGGCTCCTAGCCTTTTTTTTTATATTAATACTTATGATGCTAACAAAACTTAAAACTACAGATCTAACGGCTCCTTGCCTTTCTTACTACTAATACTTATGATACTTAAAACTAACACACCAATAAAATTCTATATCTAACGGCTTCTTGCCGCGAAACAGGATTGTGAGGTGGCTACTCTGGGCAGCCGCCTCACACCCCCCCCCCCAACCCCCCCCCACCCCCCTTACTTCGAGGAGGTGACGGTTACGTCGCCTTTTGCGTTCACCGTGGCGTAAGACTCCTTGGCGCGTCCTCGGGACTGGCAGCCAGCGGACTGCCATTGAACTCAGGTTCACCTCCTCGTTGAGCACCGACTCCAGGCTCGTGTCCCAGCGTCGATTCCATCGAGCAATTCTGCGACATCCCCCCACAGATCACTATCGGAGGGGGTCTCGGGGTCCTCTGCGGGTGAAGCGGGTACCGTTTCCGTCTCCTCGACCCATGCCTCTTCCGTATCGGTCCGGTGGGCTGCAACAGGCGTCTCCACGCGAGTGATGGGCACCAACGGCGGCATCCCGTCTTCCGGACCGAACCACGCATTCTCCATTTCCTCCCGGGAAGTGTTGTCGGGTGCCTGTGCGCGTATTATGGGCACGAGGGGGGGGATCGCGTCCTCACCTCTGGCCTGTTGCTCTTCTGCGACCATTTGGCAGACCGTTATTGGTGCCACCCGAAGATCGGAGCATCTACCTGGGGGAGTGACCACGGCTCCGCAACTACGGTTATCCTTCCAATACCGACAAGGACCCTCTTGGCGCTCGCGGGGCGAACGAGGCACGCGTAGTTGCGGTTCTTGGGGCGCCTCGGGCTCCGGGCGATACTTTTTGGCGTCCGATACCACCGTTCTCTCGACACTGGGTTGCCGTTGACTCGCGCTTCGGCGACGCTTACCTCGGGTGGCTGTTTGACGACGGTGGAGGTTTCGCCAACGTTTTTCGCCAGGACCTTCTCCTGTGTTCCCTTTACCACGCTTTAAGGGGCCAGAACGGGATGCACTACCCACCTCGTGTTATTTTCACAGGTAGCGTAGAGTAATCCGAGAGAAGCGGCTATTCGGGTCTACCTTAACGGGTGGGTGGCGAGGAGGCGGCGGAATAACGGTTCCTCGTCTTCCTCCTCTATCACAAGTTCGTGAGTCGTCGTGGGCTCCGGCGCCGACTGGCCCCCTTTTTCGACAGTGCCCGATCCGTGGCGTAGCTGGTCGGGTTCTGTGCGGGCTGCTGGGGTGTCGCATGCTACCTCCGACAGTGATGACTCGACTTCCGTGGGTGACGGTGGAGTCCCCGTTCTCGTCGACTCCATCGATCGGGACTCTCGCGTTGATGGCGTATGCTCGTCCGTTTTGAGGGGTAGGAGGTCCTCCTCGTCCGCTTAAGCGTCCAACTCGTCAGTTGCTGTCGGGCCTGTCCTCTCAGGCGACATTGTCGAGGGGGATGCCAACGGGCGAGACAGGGGTTCCTCCGGGTACGGTGTCAAATTTCGCGAAAACGAAGCTTCGACCAACAGAGTCGTCACCTCGACGGCCATTAGCATGGCCATCCCGTCCAAACGTTCCATTATATTGGTCCGTTGGGAGTACATCGTGTGGCTAAAGTGGCGAGGCGGTTCCTCCTGCTGTCTTCCCCTATAAAAATCGCGACCTCGGCGGGGGTCGCGTTGGCGGCTTCCGGCGCTGGGCCCGGGGAAAGGTTCGGTATCCCCGCTGCTGGCGTCCTCGTCCGATGAGATCAAAATAATTTCTGGGTCCATCTGTAAATTCAACTTATTCGTTAGCTTATGTGTTACTTAATTGTTAATACCCTATTCCTACAGTGCGGCTCTCATTCTACTAAGCCCCTTCTAGCTACGCTACTAGTGTTAGTCTAGTCTAAATTTAGTAAGTGGTTACGTCGGGCGACGGGTGCCGCTCTCACTCCTCGCCTACTCGTGGGCGTCCATAGGTTCTGGTTGCTCTTCTTCGTCATCAATTATCTCTTGGTAGAATGGTTTCAGCTGTGAAATATTGGCCACCCTCTTTTTCGGTCGCCTGGGTTCGCCAAGCGCACGATGTTGGGGGATACGAACTTGACGACCCGATAAGGTACGTCAAATTTGGGCGCCAATTTGGCGGCGAAGCCTTCGGCCGTGTTAGGTAGCTAATGCTGTCATAGCAAGACCATTGAGTCCAATGAAAGTCGCCACTCTCGTCTCCGCAAGTTGTAGTGTCTGCCCTGGTCCTTTGATGCGCGCTGGGGACTGCTGTGGACGATATCAAAAATTTCTTTTAGCCTATCCGCCTTCGTCCTAGGGTCGAGCGCACTAGTTGCGGACCCCGAAGTCACCTGATCATATAAAGCAGCCGCCAACCGCGGATCCCTGCTGAATCCCGTCGAGTCCGACACACTTGTGTTAACCGCTAGCGATATCTCAGGCAAAAGCTCGTCCCACGAACTCTGATGGCCCTCGATAAATTGCGCTATCATAGTCTTCACGGTCCTCTCGGTAGGATTCTCTTGGGTATGGGTACGGGGCGGTATATTGGACCTCTACACCCAGGGATCCCAGAAAAGCTTTGAAGTTCCGGCTTGTGAATTGTAGCCCGATGTCATACACGAACTTCTTAGGTACGCCGAACGTACTCAAAATCCTCTCTCGGAACGCTGTCTACAGGTGCGCGGCCGTGGCCCTTCTGAGAGGGACCACTTCCACCCACTTCGAAAAGGCACCATGGAACAACAGTAACATTGTATTTCTATGTTTCGACCGTGGAAGAGGCCCGACGAAATCTGCGCAGAGTACTGCCATCGGCTCTGCTACCTGTCTCGTCAGCATACGGCCAGCCGGTTTGAGTTGCTCGCTCTTGAACTTCTGGCAGATTTCGCAGCACTTCACGTACTTGGCTGCGTCGCGGAACATACCCGGCCAGTAGTATCTCTGGGCCAAACTCGACACGGTTTTCCTCACGCCTTGATGCCCGGCCTTGGGAGCATCATGGCACTCTTGCAATACTCTCTGTCGCTGACCACTAGCCACACATAGCTTCCAGGGATTGTAGTCCTCGTCGTCCGTCTGGTGGCCCAAATGCCTATATAACTGCCCATTTTCTTCCGTGTAGTCTAGGAACTTGGCTGGCTCATCGGCAATCCTAGCACGCATGCTCGCGACTCATTTGCAGGGTCGCCACGACGTTGAGCTTCCCTCGTCGGTAGTGAACGTCGAACTGGAATTGTTGCAGTTCCAATGCCCATCGCGCAATTGTTCCGGAAGGGCTCTCGATCGAGTTGAGCCACTTGAGTGCCAGATGATCCATTATCACGTCGAACCGGTACCCTTCTAGGTAGCAACGCAGCTTCCAGATCGACCATACTATTGCCAGGCACTCTTTCTCGGTGGCGGAATAGTTCACCTCAGCCTTCAGCAACTTCCGGCTCGCGTACGCTATTACTCGCTCCTTTCCCTCAATTGTCTGAGTCAGCACTGCGCCGAGGCCATACTCACTCGCCTCACTTCGCGTCAGCCTGCAAGACGAATTTGGCGGAAAAGTCCGGACAAGCCAACACAGGGGCAGTCGTCAAGCTATCCTTCAATTGACGTAATGCCTCCTCCTGTTCTTGCTCCCATGCCCATTTCCGGCCCATCTTTAAGAGCGCTGTGAGCGGCTGTACCTGAGTCACGAAGTTGGAAACGAAGCACCTGTACCATGACGCTATCCCGCGACACTGCTGCAATTCCTTACAATTTGTAGGGGCCCTCAGGTTACGTATCGCCTCCACCTTCTCCAGATCGGTCCGTAATTCTTCCCCGCAAATAACATGTCCCAGGTAGAACAACCTCTCTCTGAAGAAGCTGCACTTCTTCCTGTTCAACCTAAGATTGGCCGCCCTTAACCGGCGGAACACCTCCCTCAAATTCTCTATATGCTGCTCTTTCGTCGCTCCTATTACCACGATATCGTCCAGGTAGGCGAACGCACGTAGCTCCATCTCCGGTCCTATTACTGTGTCCAAGGATCGCTGAAAGGTCGCACACGCCGAGTGTAAGCCAATTGGCATCACCCGCCATTGGGAAAGACCTCTTCCAGGGACTGTGAACGCCGTGCACTCCCGACTATCGGCTGCCATCGGTATATCGGTATATATATAGTCGATGCACATGCGCCACTCGCCAGTCTTCTTTTTGACTAAGACAATTGGGGCGCTGTGCGGAGTACGCGACGGCTCGATGGCACCTGCCTGAATCAGCTCATCCGTGCCGCCTCCGTAGCCAGTGTAGATCTGCCTTTGCAGCTCTACGTGCCGCCTCTTGGGCTCTTTAAGCTCTCGATCCGATCCCGGCCGCACTTCTTTCTTCATCTCTTTTTCCATCGGTTGCCGAGCAGGTGCTCCCTTTCCATGACCTGGGAGGCCTTCCTTCGGTTCTCTCAATGTATTTTCTACATTCTGTTGACGAGCATGTGCTCCCCTTTCATGACCTGGGAGGCCTTCATTCGGCTCCTCGCTCGTATCATTTTCCGTGGGTTGCCGAGCAGGCGCTCCCGCTTCTCGGCGCGTAAGGCCTTCTTTCGGCTCATCTCTTGTCCCCGGCCCTGCGATCGGTGCCGTCACGTCTTTAGGACCAGCTCTGCATTACAGCAGCGTACTACAGTACCCATTGCACCCAAGAAATCCATTTTTTTTTTGTTTTGTAACGCGAATCCCGATGCAACGTACTGCATCCCACCTCCCGCACAACCGACCGAGGGGCGCAGTCGTGTAACGTACGACACGAAATGCAAAGTAAATATGAAAAAAAAATAATTAAATAAAAAAAAACGATACAAACTACGAGTATGGGTACAAATAAAATTACAAATAAAAATAGGACTATCTACTTGCTAAATAGTTTAGAATAGAAGACTTTATACGAGGAAGAGAAGCTTCCGAGCAGAATACTCTGTAATGCTTGTTATAGTCATCACAGAGAACCCTGAACGGTTCATGCAAGGCATAATAAGTTGAGCAAAATTGAAGCGATAGAGGTACAAAATTACGTATTAGTCTAGTAGGGATAGAAAAATTTAATTGGCCAGTCAACACAGAAGAGTCGATTTCACCAGTAATCAATTTATGAATAAATATTACACCTAGCATGGTTCTACGATTAATCAAAGAAGGAAGGTTAATCATCAGAAGTCTACTGGAGTATGACGGTAACCGCACACGAGGATCCCAATTTAAACCACTAAGGGCAAACAACAAGAATTGTTTCTGAACGGATTCAATGATGTCCTGATGGGTAGCATATTGTGGTGACCAGATGCATGAGGCATACTCAAGAATAGGTCATACCACATATATATAAAGGGTTTTTGTCGTGTACGGATCGTCAAACTCCTTCGACCATCGCTTGATGAAACCCATAACTATTCTGGCCTTATTGACCACGGTATTAACATGAGAGTCGAATTTAAGTTTATGATCAAGGATGACGCCTTAATCATTAACTTCATTAGAAGTACTATTAACACGCTCGAGCGGAATGCTATCAAGGATGTAAGAAACCAGATGAGCAGGGCTTCTATAGAAGGTCATTACCTTACATTTAGAGCAGTTTAAGTTTAGAAGGTTGGCTAGACACCAAGCCTGAACGCATCAATGTCCGCTTGTAAGATATAACATGATGCCGTATCCTTATATGCAAGGCATAATTTTACATCATCAGCATACATTAATACTCGAGAGTGAGACAGTATCGAGGGAAGGTCATTGATGAAAAGAGTAAAGAGTAGCGGGCCAAGTTGACTAACTTGAGGAACACCGGAAGTTACCAGAATACGTTTAGAAAACGAATTTCTGAAAAGAACCTTTTGGGTTCTGTCACACAAATCCAGTTCAAAAGATTGACTGGGAAGCCGATAAGGCATAATTTATGAAGCAGCACGGAATGGTTGACAGAGTCGAAAGCCTTACTGAAATCAGTAAAGATGACGTCAGTCTGCTTTCTTTTCTTAAACCCATCAATTACAAACGAAGTAAACTCAAAAAGGTTAGTGGTTGTAGATCTGCGCTTCACGAACCCATGCTGGGAAGGTGAAATAATAGAACTACATAAATGCTGCAGTTGAGATGTTATAATTCTCTCAAAAGCTTTAGTTATGGCGTATAATTTGGAAATACCTCTATAGTTTTCGATATCGGACTTACTCCCTTTCTTTTCCTTTGGAAAAGATGAAGTGTTTACGGACAATTCAAAAAGTTTTAAAACAGGTTTACAAATTGCTGCAGCACAGTACCTTAGCACACAAGCAGGAACACCATGAGGGCCCGGTGAGTAAATCGGTTTATAGTGTTAAGGTCGCTAAGAAGCGAACTTTCGGTAATAATGGGACTTAAGATTAAGTTTGACCTCTGTAACTGATAAGGATAAGGCTGATTTTTATTAGACCTAGAGGAGGAGTAGGTAGTTTGAAAGAAGTTTGCGAACAGATCGGCTATGCCTGGATCAGTGTTCGCGCTCTCATCTGCAAACTTAACCGAAGAAGGCAAAGTAGATGTCTTTCGTTTACAATTGACAAAGTTTAAAAATTGCTTAGGATTATGTGAAAATTGAAGGCGACAACGCCGAAGGTAATTCTTATAACAGATGGAATTTTGGGTGGAAAAATTTGATCGGGCAACTGCATCATTTGAGAACCAGGGAAGCCTATCAGGCCTCGCTGGGTGATCAAGAGGAACGCAGACATAAATAATCGAGTACAAGGTATCATAAAAAAGTTTAAAGGCAACCTCAATGTCTGCACAATTGTACAGTTGGGACCAGTTGACTTGCAGAATAAGATCATTTAGCTTATGAAAATCAGCCTTTCGGAAACAACGCATGCGTTCAGCTAATTCCGATTCCGTGATAGGGATTCGTGCTGGTAAATCAATGACCATTTCTAGAGTTGGATGAAAAGGGTCTTCAGGAAGTGTAAGCGGATTGATCCTGTGCACAACACTGTTGAACGAATCCAACACGAAAATTAGATCAAGAGATCTGTTTCTTGAATTGCGCACACGATTAACCTGCCGTAAGGACATTTCATGTAGACCATCAATAAATTTGTTTGACGATGACGGCAACAGAAAGTTTGAGTCTGATGGCGACGACCACTCGACAACTGGAAGATTAAAGTCCCCAAGAACTACTAAAAGGTCTTTATCAGAAAGTAGGGAGGAGATAGATTTAATAGAATTAAGATGGGTTTTATAGGTAGACAAGTTAGATAGAGGAGGTAAATATGAACATGAAATAAAGATAGAAAAGTACCAAATACAACACTTACAGCCACCAACTAAATCTCTCAGATGGGAAGATCAATGCGTTCCGACGAAAGAGCAGACTCGACAGCTATAAGTACTCCTCCTCCGATACGGGAAGCTCGATCACATCTGTAAGTGGTGTATTTGGAGGTAAAAATAGAAGAGTCTGAGATGTCCGGCTTCAGCCAGGTCTCAGTGAACGCGATAATTTGAAAATTAAAAGCAAGAGAGTCTAAATACAGATTTAAGACCTCTAACATTCTGGTAGGCAAGCTCGAAAGATGAAATTAGTTTTTTGCCGCAGCAACTAAAGTTGATGCACCATTAGAAATAGGTGGTAATAAAATCGGAGTCCGATTTTTCTTTTTGGCCTTATATTCTTTTACTGTTAAGTGTTTCGGCCAAAACTCTTTACAACAAATATCAGTAAGTATTTCTGGCGGAACACTTATTTTAAAGGACGCAATATACCTTTCATAAGCTTAAATTTCTCTACCACTATACCTGGGGCTTGAATTTTTGCCTGTAAAAAGGCTTTTACATCATCTGATGAAAAGTGAGGGGCAAGCCTCGAAACAAAATTATGTCTCTTCGGTGGAACACCGACTAGAGGCTTAGGCGCCACAGGTAGGACAGTGGTAACACTATTAACAATGGTACCTAAAACAGCCGGTTGTCCGGACGACGAGCCTTCTAGCGGCTGTTGTAAATTTAATTGTTGCTGTCGCCCTTTCGGAACACCCACGACACGGATAATTCGACTGGCTTTTCGCGTGCCGATGTCACACTTTTCGGGACAGAATCAGTGTCCACAGCAGAACTCACAGCTACCGGAGTAAAAAACGAGATAAGCTGCTGTGTAATTGGTGTAGTAGGCTGCTGAATAGCAGTCGGAGGCTGAAGGGTATTAGGCAACGGCAAATCACAAGGAGTGGGCTTTTTAGGCCCCGGAGACTTATCTAACAGTTTAAGGCTATTAAATTGGGTGTCCAGGGCTGTGAGCTGATCGTTAAGTTTACGAAAACCAACAATCAGACTCCCAAAGCCAATCCTGGTCTGACGCATAAACGCCCGAATTTCACCATAAATCTCCCTACACGAGTCGCAACTATAGTGCAAACCATTTCGTTTGGCAACAGCATCCCCCACAATACCAGTGTAACCCGTACATTTAGCATGCACGACATTATCACACAGCCAACAAGGTATGCTGGATTGACTTGCCGTAATTGGCATTTGGCAAGTTTTTATAAAACAGACAATTTTATGGTCCATTATTATGGGTCTCTACTGTAATAACGCAGCCAAATGTAAAAAGAGAGTTATTAAGATTAGATTAATAGCATATTAAGCACCAACAAGCGGCAGAAGAAAGAAAAAGATCAAAGCGCAAGTTAAAAAAAGGTGAGAGAGCGCGAGAGCGCGAGAGTGCGAGAGTAGTCTATTTATAGATTGCTTGCTCACGAAATCTTGCACACCAGAGAGGCGATTTGCAGTTAAACATAAACAACAAACAACAACAAGAAGCTTACCCACAGAGCTAATAGCGCAAGCGCACAAGCAAAAATGCACAAGAACACAAGTTTAAAAGAAACAATATTTAAATAACAAAAATGCACAGGCCACAAGCATGCACCCGCGATAAATAAAAAATAAACCGAGAAGGCGAACAGAATAGTAGAAATATATAAAATATAAATAATTAAAACGCCGGTGTTTTATTAAATTAAAAACAAAACGGAGAGCATAAAAAAAAACACGTCTGTTCGCTTCAAGTGCTAGAATTGCCAGGATAACGTGGATAACGTGGTCTAGCATCGAGGGCGGGGCAGAGACTTGCCTATCCACACCGGTCGCTCCGGATCCGATGGGAGTAGGCTCTGCGCTATTCGAACTCATGACCATCTGACTCCCTGACCTGCTTCCCGAGTACGTTTTCTGTCTCATCACTGTCTCGTACTCCACAGCCACCTGGGTCAGCTGAGACAAGGTGGAGAAATCTTGCCGTCGTACGTAAAGCCTGTATTCGGGGGCGGCATTCTCATATATTTGGTGCAACTCCTGCGCCGGTTCATATCTGGCATCAAAGCCCTCAGCTCTATTAGGTATTCTTTAAATTCCTCCCCCACGCGCTGTCGGCGGGACAGGATTTCGTCATCTAGCCTCTCAAAGTAGCGCGGTGGCAGAAAGAATTCTAAGAAGCCCTTCGTAAACACGGACCATGTTACATCCCTTAGTCCGCTACTCAAGAACCAACGTGATGGCGCGCTCCTCTAAGTCCTCTAGGAACCCAAGGGGGTCGGAACGGCCATCGTACCTCATGCCCCACTTTCTGACTTGTTTCGGAACGTTTGCGAGAGGCTTGGCCTCCGACTGAGAATATGGACGGGGAATATAAGGGCCACTATTCGTTTCGTAAGGGGCTCGCCCTAGCTCCGTGCTAATCGCTGTCGTTCGGCCGGCTCCGTTTCTCCTAACCTCGTAAGCCTCCCCTACACCCGTGATGGCTAAGCTAGGGGTCGGAATTGGCAGACGCTCGTACAGTTTCGAGGTCCTCAGGTCTGGTTTCCATTTCTGACGCGGCCGTCCGCTAACGTCCTCGCCCACTCTGCGCTACTCGAACTCATGACCATCTGACTCCCAGACCTGCTTCCCGAGTATTCCGTTTTCTGTCTCATCACTGTCTCGTACTCCACAGCCAGCTGAGACAAGGTGGAGAAATCTTGCCGTCGTACGTAAAGTCTGTATTCGGGGGCGGCATTCTCATATATTTCGTGCAACTCCTGCGCCGGTTCATATCTGGCATCAAAGCCCTCAGCTCTATTAGGTATTCTTTAAATTCCTCCCCCACGCGCTGTCGGCGGGACAGGATTTCGTCCTCCAGCCTCTCAAAGTAGCGCGGTGGCAGAAATAATTCTAAGAAGCCCTTCGTAAACACGGACCATGTTACATCCTTTAGTCCGCTACTCAAGAACCAACGTGATGGCGCGCTCCTCTAATTCCTCTAGGAACCCAAGGGGGTCGGAGCGGCCATCGTACCTCATGCCCCACTTTCGGACTTGTTCCGAAACGTTTGCGAGAGGCTTGGCCTCCGACTGAGAATATGGACGGGGAATATAAGGGCCACTATTCGTTTCGTAAGGGGCTCGCCCTAGCTCCGTGCTAATCGCTGTCGTTCGGCCGGCTCCGTTTCTCCTAACCTCGTAAGCCTCCCCTACACCCGTGATGGCTAAGCTAGGGGTCGGAATCGGCAGACGCTCGTACAGTTGCGAGGTCCTCAGGTCTGGTTTCCATTTCTGACGCGGCCGTCCGCTAACGTCCTCGCCCACTCTGCGCTACTCGAACTCATGACCATCTGACTCCCTGACCTGCTTCCCGAGTATTCCGTTTTCTGTCTCATCACTGTCTCGTACTCCACAGCCAGCTGGGTCAGCTGAGACAAGGTGGAGAAATCTTGCCGTCGTACGTAAAGCCTGTATTCGGGGGCGGCATTCTCATATATTTGGTGCAACTCCTGCGCCGGTTCATATCTGGCATCAAAGCCCTCAGCTCTATTAGGTATTCTTTAAATTCCTCCCCCACGCGCTGTCGGCGGGACAGGATTTCGTCATCTAGCCTCTCAAAGTAGCGCGGTGGCAGAAAGAATTCTAAGAAGCCCTTCGTAAACACGGACCATGTTACATCCCTTAGTCCGCTACTCAAGAACCAACGTGATGGCGCGCTCCTCTAAGTCCTCTAGGAACCCAAGGGGGTCGGAACGGCCATCGTACCTCATGCCCCACTTTCGGACTTGTTCCGGAACGTTTGCGAGAGGCTTGGCCTCCGACTGAGAATATGGACGGGGAATATAAGGGCCACTATTCGTTTCGTAAGGGGCTCGCCCTAGCTCCGTGCTAATCGCTGTCGTTCGGCCGGCTCCGTTTCTCCTAACCTTGTAAGCCTCCCCTACACCCGTGACGGCTAAGCTAGGGGTCGGAATCGGCAGACGCTCGTACAGTTGCGAGGTCCTCAGGTCTGGTTCCGATTTCTGACGCGGCCGTCCGCTAACGTCGGGTGAAGCGCCCCAGGATGGCGGCTCTAACGTTGTGGCAGACTGAGATTCCAACTCGGCAAGCCGAGCCCAAATTTCGGATGTATGGCCGCCATCCTGTTTGGAAGTGGATAGCCGCTTACGCAACTCCTCCACGCGCCCTTCCTTGTTGAGCCCGAACTCATCGGCGATCGCCACCAGTTCTTCTTTGCGTCGCTGGTGGATCCAGCGCACGCCTACACCCGAATTTTGGCACTCACCTGACTCCATTCTGAGTTTTTATTACTCACTCTAGGCTCGACTTCTCCCTCTCGTAGACTCTCGCTCGATTTTCCTGTTTGGTGTCTGGGCAATTCTCGTTCCGTTGATTTATGTAACTCCCTTTGTTCGCCTTCTCCACAGGTTTTTTTTTTTCATTTATATTTAATTATTTATTATTTATTTTTGATTTTTTTTTGTGTTTTCCGTTTTTTTTCCAAATTTAAACTAAAAAAAAATTATAAAAAAAATTTTCACTTCACAAAAAAAATTAAACAAAAAAAACTTAATTCACTTTAATCCTGGTTCATTTAACCTCTTCTTATTTTGCACTTGTCTGTTCTTATTGTTCACTTCTTATAAAACACACCCGTTGGCATTGTTCTCTCCAACTGTACTGACGAATTCAGTTTTTACCGCGCGTGAACTGAATTCGTCCCACTGTACAGCCTTAACGGCCTTTCGACGTCGACTGCGGCGCGCGTTTGTGCACACGTGTGCAAGCGTTGTTTCGACGTCGCCAGTCTGGCCCGCGCGCGCTGTAGTTTTCGACCGACCGTTATATTTTCTGCTCTCCACTTTATGTATTCGCCTTTGCACGCATTTTTGTGGCCTAACTCTTGCAGGTGTTCATTTTGTCGCCTAACGTAGGGTATGAAATGCACTTGCTAGGGTATGCTCGACTATCTAATACCCTAGACTTGCATTTTATCCATATATGAAGTATTCCCTTTCTCTTATCCACTGCTAGGGTACATACATTCTAAGGTATGCCCGAATTAAAAATACCCTATAGGCAATTTTTTTTTTTTTTGTGAAACATTTATTTGGGCATATTTGCGGGGCTTTAATCCGCAAACAAGCCACGCCCCTAAACGCCTCTATGTCCCTGCTCGGGCGCCACTTGTAAGGAAGCTACTGGCCGGGGTACAAATCTCGGTCTCGCCGGGTTCAGCAAGCCTACAAGACATTTGTTGGTTGGTGGGATGGTGGGAAGTGTCACAATTATCGCTACTCTGCCTTCGGTCCTCGTAGCGGAACGGGCTGCGCATGTCTGGAACGACCGAGCTGGCCTTCAGCGTTCGATGGATAGCGAAGGGGTCCCTGCCAGAGTCCGTCTCCGCCCACACACAAACTACCGTTGGGATGGTTATTGTGAGCGACGTAACGAAGCCTCGTCTCTCTCGATACCCTACACTTTAGGTTAGGAAAGAGGTTGTTATTTTAAGCGACGTAATGAAGCCTCGTCTCTCGATATACTACGCTTAAGGTTAAGGAAGGGGTAATGTCGAGCGACGTAATAAAGCCTCGTCTCTCGATACTACGCTTTAAGTTAGGAAGGGGAGGTTATGTTGAGTACCGGTTAGCCACGGTACCCGAGGTTAGTGTTAATAAAAGATGTCAAGGATTATAGGTTTATGAGTATTACTTTATTCACATCACTTTCCTTATAACTGTTCAGCACTACCCTACTCTGTTTCCCTACGTAAAAAGCCTTGCCGCACTGCCTGGAGCCCTAGCGCTCCGCTACCCGTTTCGGGATTATGTTCTGCTTCTGCCACTCCGACACACGTCTACTTACTCTGATGGTCGCCGGAAAACTGCCGGCACGCTCGCAAGCGAGCCATGCGCTTGCCTCGGCCACTCAACTTCGCCGCGAGCTTTCGCAATTTAGCTTCGGAGCTTTCGTTCTTCGCCGCCGAATTGAAGCTGCGCTCTCGAGACGGTGTTGAGTAACCGATCGGCAACGCATGGTTGCTGCGGCGGCCGGCGGTTAAAGTCAAACTCAAATTTATTCTATTATATTCCTATCCTCTTATACCAATAAATGTTTAACAATGCCGATATTAGAAACGGCTCCTAGCCTTTTTTTTTATATTAATACTTATGATGCTAACAAAACTTAAAACTACAGATCTAACGGCTCCTTGCCTTTCGAACTACTAATACTTATGATACTTAAAACTAACAAAACAATAAGATTTTACATCTAACGGCTCCTTGCCGCGAAACAGGATAGTGGGGTGGCTACTCTGGGTAGCCACCTTACAATATAATATATATATAATATAAAATAATATAATATAAAATTATATAGAATATATAATATATAATATATAATATATAATATATAATATATAATATATAATATATAATATATAATATATAATATATAATATATAATATATAATATATAATATATAATATATAATATATAATATATAATATATAATATATAATATATAATATATAATATATAATATATAATATATAATATATAATATATAATATATAATATATAATATATAATATATAATATATAATATATAATATATAATATATAATATATAATATATAATATATAATATATAATATATAATATATAATATATAATATATAATATATAATATATAATATATAATATATAATATATAATATATAATATATAATATATAATATATAATATATAATATATAATATATAATATATAATATATAATATATAATATATAATATATAATATATAATATATAATATATAATGTATAATATATAATATATAATATATAATATATAATATATAATATATAATATATAATATATAATATATAATATATAATATATAATATATAATATATAATATATAATATATAATATATAATATATAATATATAATATATAATATATAATATATAATATATAATATATAATATATAATATATAATATATAATATATAATATATAATATATAATATATAATATATAATATATAATATATAATATATAATATATAATATATAATATATAATATATAATATATAATATATAATATATAATATATAATATATATTATATAATATATATTATATAATATATAATATATAATATACAGCCGAAACTCTTGTTTCTTATCGTTAACCAACAGGCTTCAAGCCGAATTCAACACAGTACCTACTTGGACGAATTTTGTCGTCATTTACGAGAGGTGGAGCATTAATTTGGGGAAATATCGAAAGCAACAATGAAGAGCTCGATTGTGAAACTCATTTCAAAGATCATATCACGCAATTGCCCACAGGGGAATGCGCCATCCGGCAGTACGCTCTCTCGGTCATTCCTTTTTGCAGCCGAAAAGCCGAACTTAAAATCTCGGGCGCAAGCTTTCAAGTAATCTTAAACTCCAGGATCAGTATTCTGCCTTAATAGAAGAAAAACTTGAGCTAGGTCACATGACACCCTTTCCCAATAGAAGTATTCAAAAGTCTCAGTATTTTTGGCGTCACCATTGGGTTATGAAGTATGTCTGTACTATAAAGAAGATGAGAGTTGTATTTGACTGCTACCAGTTGTAACATCTCGTTGAACCAATACTCATGGCAGGACTGAGATGCAGCAGCTTGCTTTCGACGAGTCTTCATCAATTTTAGTGTGGATGATATGATATCTTGCGGTAATTTAATCGATGAGCTGCACGATATCGTGCAACAAACACCGAACCTCCTCATTAAGAGAAAGTGTTGCTCTTGCTGTCCTGAAGTTTTTATGATATTCCTGAGCATTCCCAAATTTTACGATTGGAGCCACGTCACAAAGTGCTTGGATTTTCCAGAGCTTCTGGGAGCTACGCCGTGCCAGTCTTTTATTTACACACACATCTCAAAGTTGGCAATCTGCTTGGCCTGATATGCCTACTATGCCACGATGGAGGTTCATGCAGAACAGCTTTTAGGTAAAACTGTTCCGTTCAAAGGCTCGCGTGTCCACACACTTGCGGTGCCTAAACAGACCTTTAGTGCAGCCGTTTTTTTTGCGTGATTGGTGAATAAAATTTTTCTAAATTAAGCTGCTTGACTGTTAATTTTATTGCTAGTCCGATTCATCCATAGTTGAGAGATGAATCCTGCAAATTTTATGTGTTAATCGACAACAAAGTTTGTGCCATATGTCAATTTACTAATAATTAATGTTAGTCCTCCATCGTTCGTGGTAGAATCAAGATGCGGCCAAAGCGTTGCTCGTCTAAGACTAAACTTTACGAAACCCGTAAAAAAATCTGTTACTCTTTCATTAAAGTATAATTGTTCATTTGGCACAGTTTAGATAATTTGGATATGTGCACAAATTCATCGCCCACAGTAGGTCAGTAGGTGCAGTAGAAGTAAATATCGACAACATAAGGCATCGTTCAAATCGTCCACCTACATTTTACACTATCTCATCTCATCAACGTTTTGGACAATTCGGATAAATGGACTGATTAATGTTGGTTAAAAACTTAAAAACTTAGCCCTTGAATTTGAGACTTTCCATCGAATAGCGATTTCTAAAGAGGACCCAATACCCCTCCCAGCATCATGCTGGTCCACATTCTTTATTGGTCTCCATCCGCTTGCAGTTTTAGCCAAAATATGGTTTGAAGATCATTGCGAAAGCTCTAAGAAGTACTATTCGAAGCCTAGCATGCCCAGTACACGTCCTTGAAAATGATACATCAGCGTCTGTATCTGCTTGGAAACCATGGCAATGTGAGTTCATCTAGTCAAGTCGCGATTTAATTTTCGATTCCTGTTGCTGTACTAACAATTTGTAAAAAATTTAAATCTGAAAAAAAATTTTTCGGTATAAAATAATAAACAACATAATGTGATTAACAAGAGGGATGTCGAAAAAGTGGGATCTCTTGTCTTACCTTAGGTTCTTAGTTCAATAAAAAAAATTCAATAACGGTGACTTTCAGCTGTGTATCGTAAAGCTATATCAACCGGATTAAATAAATTCAGACATTGTCTATAGAATATTTGGAGAATAGAATCACTAACCAAATAACATATAGACCGGACAAACCGTACTTTTGAGGGTGACATTCGATATTTCTGCGGCTGGTCCAAACTCGCCTTCGTTTTTGTTCGGGTTCGAGACATGCCCGCATGCTCTCAGAGCAAGAGCGTAAAAATACATATGGCCTGTGTCGGGGAACGGCAACGCTGTCTTTTTACTCGCTCACTCTACAAGAAACTGCTGTGGCTTACTCTCATCCATATGATTTGTGCGATAGAACGGCATCGCTGTTTTTTATCTCGCTCCCACTACAGGAAACTGCTTTGGCTTACTCTCAATGCTCTTTCAATTTGTCTATGTACCGTTTAAATGTTTGTGTGTGTATGTGTCCGCACAAGCAAAAATGCCCAGAAATTCAATTTTTCTCAAAAGTCGGTGGCATATCTTCCCTTTTGAGGGGACGAGTAATATGAAATAATGAAAGGGTTTGCCAAGTCGATGCGAAATTCTTTCATTTTAGCTCGTTCTTCTTCGAAAGGGTACCTAAGCGTTGGCATGTGTGCATTTAAAAGTTTTTGGACTTGCTATTCACGCATACTTGCGTATTTTGTATATGAATAGAAGCATTTATGCGCATGTGTGCCTGTTGGTCCCTGCCTGCCTGTCCGATGCAAATTTGACAATATTTTTGGACTTCTGAATTTCGAGCTCTACACACACACACAGAGACACAAATGTGTGTGAATGGGCTGATCATGGGCGCAAAATTTAAAAATATCATTATTGGCACGCTTCTGTCGCGCGCCCTTCTTTTTATCATTTAGGGCTTGAATTGATGAATGAATGTTGACCCCTTATTAATTGCAGCAGCCCGTTGGGCCGAAAGGGTCAACTTTTGGCAAACACCTGCACCTGCATATGTAGGAGGAGCAGGAGCAATTATATATTTATAGTATTAATAATTTTATTGTCTTAAAATATTTAGCTTTTTCATATATGAATTTGATCTACAGGTAATAAGGGGTCAACATTCATTCATCAATTCAAGCCCTAAATGATAAAAAGAAGGGCGCGCGACAGAAGCGTGCCAATAATGATATTTTTAAATTTTGCGCCCATGATCAGCCCATTCACACACATTTGTGTCTCTGTGTGTGTGTGTAGAGCTCGAAATTCAGAAGTCCAAAAATATTGTCAAATTTGCATCGGACAGGCAGGCAGGGACCAACAGGCACACATGCGCATAAATGCTTCTATTCATATACAAAATACGCAAGTATGCGTGAATAGCAAGTCCAAAAACTTTTAAATGCACACATGCCAACGCTTAGGTACCCTTTCGAAGAAGAACGAGCTAAAATGAAAGAATTTCGCATCGACTTGGCAAACCCTTTCATTATTTCATATTACTCGTCCCCTCAAAAGGGAAGATATGCCACCGACTTTTGAGAAAAATTGAATTTCTGGGCATTTTTGCTTGTGCGGACACATACACACATAAACATTTAAACGGTACATAGACAAATTGAAAGAGCATTGAGAGTAAGCCAAAGCAGTTTCCTGTAGTGGGAGCGAGATAAAAAACAGCGATGCCGTTCTATCGCACAAATCATATGGATGAGAGTAAGCCACAGCAGTTTCTTGTAGAGTGAGCGAGTAAAAAGACAGCGTTGCCGTTCCCCGACACAGGCTATATGTATTTTTACGCTCTTGCTCTGAGAGCATGCGGGCATGTCTCGAACCCGAACAAAAACGAAGGCGAGTTTGGACCAGCCGCAGAAATATCGAATGTCACCCTCAAAAGTACGGTTTGTCCGGTCTATATGTTATTTGGTTAGTGATAGAATATAGAATATTTGGAAGTGCTCTTATAGCTCACATCAAAACTAGAAGAAAATACCTGTCATAAAATGCAATGTTAACTTTTATGAAAATTGTCCAATATGCAAAGTATACAAGAATAGTTTTGTCCAAAGTCTTCTAGAAAATCATCTTCTGTATGTAATAAAAGGAAACATATAACAGAAAAAACTGCTTTTAGATAAAGGGTAAAATAAGTAAGAGGCTCTAATCGGGAGTTCCCGACTAGGAAATACCCTGGAAAAAAAAACATTCTTCAACAACACCAAATGCAGCTCGCGCGACAAGCTCGTTTTCTTTATCAGCACTAAAAATATATTAAAATAAACAAAAATAGCTGCCTCAAAATTCCTCGAACTCATAACAATCGGCACCGCGATAGTTATAAAATTGAAGGAAGTTGATCTGTATATACAATTCTAGAAGCTACTCGTAAAGTTTGGGGACTCTTGCTCTTAAAGACTAAGATATTTGCTCAATAATCAGGATATTGAAATTTATATTCTTATCGATTGTTTAAACACGATGCAAGTTATCGATTATCGGAAACAAACTCATGTTGCGCGGGCACTAGGAGTACCTAAGTCAAAATTTCAAGCCTCATAGGTTCTGAGAACCTTGCGCTCATAAATACAGACAGACGGACGGACATGGCTCGATAGACTCAGCTATTGATGCTGAGCAAGAATATATATACTTTATGGGGTCGGAGATGCTTTCTTCTGCCTGTTACATACACTTGCACAAAAACATTCAACCCTTTTTACTCATTTTTGATGGGAATAAAAAAAAAGAGTGCTCTATCCGGAAGAGCGCGACTAGAAATACTTTGAGCCTTCTTATGCCAAAGACAGAAACACGCGTGACGAGGCAATTTATGATTTGAAACAATCCTGCCATAGAAAATATTATAACCTTTTTTACCACTTTTATTAGATCAGAGTATAATTAAGAATATAACATTAATATATAAATTATTGTAATTAATCAACAAACTATTAAAAAAGCAAGTAAGTGGTTCCAGTCGGGAGCTCCCGACTAGAGAATACCCTGAACCCTCTCATTCCAACACCAAATACAGCTCGCGCTACGCGCTCGTTTGATTTATTAGTAATAAAGATAAACTAAAAAAAAAAAGTTCCCTTGGCAGGGTTCGAACTTGCAACTGACCGCGCTACTTTCCGCCGGCTCTACTCAATAGCCACAGCAACAGTTAAGTCTTAATGAGAAATAACGGATTCAAATAGCAGCACAGAAAACAATACAACCGGAATTGCCATTCTGTTGATAGAATTCAAGGAAGACGCGCATGAATGTGTGTGTACATGTATACAGAAATTCTTGGAATTTGCGCTTGCTGTTGCACGTGTTTGCAGGCCAAAACACATTTTCTTTCGTGTTTCTTAACCGATCTTGATGAAATTTGCAGTGGTATATCTTATTGTACTATAAAATATTCGTGTATTCTCAAAATGACAATTGCATTTAAATTGTGGCTTAATTAGATAGGCAATACAAGTTGGCTTGCTAACATGATTTATAGCTTAGTGGTGGTAGCGGGAAGGTGGTGATAGCTGTAAAATGAAAGATACTTGATATATATATACTATTCTAGAAGCTGCATGTCAAGTTTGGTGACTCTAGCTCTTATTATTTACCAAAATTGCTAAAAAAAAAAAGGATTTCGATATCGATTTTTATCGATTACTTGGAAACGGGGCAAGCTATCGATTATCGGAAACAAACTCGATCTGCGCATGGGCTAGGAGGACCTACAGCTAAAATTTCAAGTCTCTAGCTCTTATGGGTTCTGAGATCCTCTTGAGACGGACTGACAGACGGACGGACAGACAGACGGACATGGCTAAATCGACTCGGCTGTTGATGCTGATCAAGAATATATATACTTTATAAGGTCGGAGATGCTTCCTTCTGCCTGTTACCCATTTTCAATGGATTCAGGGTATAAAAATATATAATATACATACATACATATGTATATACATAAATATTTGAGTCTCACGAACGACGTGATATACATACTTGTGCGCACATCTACACAACACATACATATGTATGTACATATATGTATATGTATGTATGTTTGTAGAATTCATGGTTTTTTTAAAAGCTATGCTGGGGGAATTTGATGCACACAGCTGCACAAATCAATTACTGAGCAAGACACACATTGCACATGCATGCACACATATGTTTTTGGGCTGTAAGGAATTTAAAACTAACATACATACATATGTACATACATGTACATATATTATAAAAAAGCATAACAAAATGATCGCAATGACGTATGGGGCTTTAACACATTAAAAATTCTGTTGTTTCGATTATTTTGACATTTGAAGCATCTATGTACATATATACACGAAGAGTAAAGCCTCCGTTTTCAAAATAAAACAATAAATTCATTAATTTATTGTTAAATTCAGTTAAAACTATATGTACATCACTCATGGCTTAAAGTGCTTATGGCTGTGACTTACCATTTTATATACTACTAATTAATTAATAACAAATTTACTACGTACATACCTCTAGAATGCAGTACGCCACAATCTATCCCTGCATAAATGCTTTATGCGCGTTGAGAATGTAAAAGGGGCTGTCTGGACAGTAGACGAAATAGAATTCTACAAAAGACGCCCACAACGTACAAGTGCCGCTGCTAGTAATTTAGTTGGTGTTAAAAATTCGATGGATAATAATTTTTATATAGCGTTAAACTTTGGGTATGTGGGAAATTCTTCAAATAATTTTTTCCACATACATTTTTTCTCAAATTATTAATTGGAATATCATTTGCTAATGTTATTTTTTCGTTATATTGTACCTTTTAAGAAATGAATTTGTAATAGATGGAAGAAAACATATCTGACCATATAGAGCATACAGAATCTATTTACCTATGTCTGTCTGATTGTACGTCCGTCCGTATACTGTTAATGGCATATACAAACGCCACGTTTTGTTAGTCTATAGGTAATATTAAGTTTTCATAAAAGAAACTATTTTATTTGTTTCAATCGCCGTATATAAAGAGAGAGCATTTGATATATTTGGCAGCATCGATAGTTTACTTAGTGGGTTGCGTTCTTTATTATTGGCCACGCCGATATCTTTTTGTAGTATGAGCAGAGTAGCGGGGGTGCAACCGGGCACACAGCGGCGCCCAATTAAATGAAGAGTGGCAACGCCCGGCTTGCGATCCACTGCGCAGAGAGGGGTAATGCCATTGAGCGAGCATGATTAGGCAATCGATTCGCTCATAGAGAGATTAGGAGGAGAGCGGATCGGGTGCCCTTGTTAATGCCCTTGGCCTACAACTGGGCCGTTGACCCTAGAGTGCAGCTGTGCAGATGGGCAGCAACGGTGCCAGCCTCGTATGTATGCGTGTACCGAAATTCGGCACCGATGATGTTGCTGCCCAAAGGTACAGCAGGGAGTTCAATATGGGCAGCGGTCAACGGCGGGCGTGCCGTGCTCGAGGCGCGTACAAAAAAAAATTAACAAATGAATATTTTTTTCGAGGTTTAATAATGAAACATAAATTCAAACATTGTGTTACAATATACAAAAATTAAAAATATTAAAACTTATATGCGACACGGGACGAACAAATAAAAACATTTATAAAACAAATGACCCATGGTTCCGGCAACGAAGGGACAAGCTCTCGGACCAGAGAGGCCAACAGAGTCACACCCAGGCCAGGTTTCGACGCAGCGGCGCACATCAGCCATACCCTCGGCACACGTGTCACCGACGCTAACCAGAAGGACAGGCCAAGAAGCGGCCACGGGCGAGACCACGTCCACATCATCCGAGTGACTCCGATCCATAACGCCCACCCTCGCCTTGAGTAACAGGCAGAGGCACAAGTAGACTCATGTTCGATACCCCTGGCTAAGAAAATATTTTTTTTTGCATCATTAGAATTAGTTCCTTTGTAGAAATATGTATATATATATATGTACTTACGCCGAGTTTCACTTAAGAAAATTTCCTAAAGTGCGAACAGCGAAGGAAAGCCAAATAAATAAAAAAGAAAATATTTAGATTTCGTTAATTTGTGCACGAGCGATACCCGCTTATATGTACATATATACATACATATATGTCAGGCACCATATGTGCAGAATACCCATTATGATGGCCCTTATCGCCCCCACCCCCAGAGAGCTCTTTAGGCAGGCAAGGTATAATAAGCGCTTTTGACATATGTACATATAACCTCTTTCTTTGTGGCACATATATATACACGTATCTATTTAAGCGAGCACTTGCTCCCCCATTGGTGCAATAATTACCTGTTATTAGTATCTTTCCCCTTGTTTTTTTTTTGTTGACTGGCAATAACTTTGGCAGTGTTTTCGTTGCCTGTTCTCTTTAAAGTTGTTAAATAAAAATGTATTCTGTAAGATAAATAAAATGTTAGAAATTAATACAGAATTGTGATAATTATAAGGCAAAGCGAAGCAATACTACGCACCTGTTGACGAGCTGAAGACATACATATGTCAGCTTGCATATAATAAATTGCAGAATGGGGATACCCTGTATACATAGGAGATAAGAGATGTTAAAATTGTTAATAATTATAAGAAGCGCAACCAATTATACGCACCTACTGAAGAGAGAAATGTCCGGCTAAGTCTCAATTGATGGGGAGAGGCATGACAGCCGACACGGGCTGATGAAGGCCATCTAGTGGCCAAAATGAGGGAGACAAGCTCAGATGATCGTCTAAGGTAGGGCGGGTACGCTGGGTCCGGAACCGGGACCCGATCTGGAAGAGTCAAGTGGATAAATAGTGTTTTTTGTTAATTTATATTGAGCGTCTCACCTTTGTTGTTTACATTTTCTTGTCGTTACAGCTGTTAGTGTTGTTCATTTGATTATGTGGTTCATTTTGAATAGTGTTGTGTAGGTGGTTTGCTACAGACGTTGTAGCTTTGTTGATATCGATCGTGCGGACTGCGGACGAGGGAGTGAACTACACGCAGATGCCAAGTATTATAAATAGGGAATTTTCGATGTGACGCAACTTGTTATATACTTCAAATTTATGAAAATTATAAAATTGACTGCCTTTTAATGCTTTTGTGATATGGAACTATTTTTATAATAGTAAATAATAAAATATTAACAGACATTTATTGTACCTTTATTGATAACTAAAGGTTTGTGCTTAAAATTATAAAAGCAACTTTTTCATTCCGTTCCTGCCAGTGGAAAATTAAAATCTGCCGGTACAATCTTAAACTCCGTGTTTTTGAAAATATATTTAAGGTCCATCGAATAACGAACCAAAACTTGGAAAAGTACATTAAAATTTTGAACCGCATTTTCTTCAAGAGCGGTGAAATTGGCGCAAAACGTAACAAATGAATTCTAACAAAGATCTTTGAATATAAGTTTAAGTTTTAGTTGCGGGTGGAATTTCCAAAATCGCTGAAACACGTATTCAGTTATCGGATCTAAGAAAACTTAAAGTTTCCCCTAAAAAATCTCTTAGCCTACATTTAGCAAAAAGTGTAAAATATGTGTCAATTGAATTTTCTCAAAGATCTTTGCGAACGCGGTTCTATCCTTGATTTTTGCGAAAAGTATAAAACACGTCTAAAATAAATGTTCATAAATAACTGTGGAAATGAATTTGATCACGAAACGTCGTTCACCAAATCTTTTACACCAATATATCACGGAGGAATGGATTTTCGTAAAAGTGTGAAACATCCCTTAATAGAATTCGAACAAAGATCTTTGACAATGAGTTCGAGGCCGATCGGATGGTAAGCAAAAATGTTTCATACAAATGTATCTCGTAATTTTCCCATACTTGCGCGTTGAATTTCCAAAAATCCAGTCTGAGCGTGCACCTTCACTACAATCTTGGTAACTAATATTGAAACTTAATACTATGCCCAAAATATCTTCGATCTGCACTTTCCGGCAAGAAGGAGCGGATTTCCTGAAAAGTGTAAAACACGTCCTAAATGAATTTTCAGTAAGATCTTTGGAAATAAATTTGAACCTGAAGCTACACCCACCAAATCATTTACCCCAATTTTCACATAGGAGGGATGAATTTTCCTGAAAGTGTGAAACACCTCTTAAGTGAACTGGAACTGTTCGTTTATAACCAATCAGTCAGTCAGGACAGTTTTACATATAGAGAAGATTACAAACATCAAATTTCCATCACTAAGCACATTAAAATCTTAAAATTATTTAAATAAATTTTAATAGCTTCAATCATAAAATTGTGCATGTAGCTTCTACAACAGATTATACAGATCTTTTTTTTGTCATTTATACTACTGCTACTTCCACCCTTCGTCCCAACAAGGAAAGCCAAAGGAATAATTCCATAGGAGCCAAAGTTTAGTTAATTAAAGACACAATTTTAATGCTGCTGTCTTCCGCAAAATTTTAAATCAATATCGGAAGACATTAAAGATAACGTTTAGCTATATTGTGCGCTGTTCCCAAGAATTTCTTTACACATGTGCACTCAGACATACATTTCGGTGTTTTTTTAAGCCTATAAAGAGAATTGCAATTAAGGTTGTATTGTGTTTATTGTCATGAAAACTCAGTTCTTGGTATGGCAGGTACTTCGAATGCACAAGAGCGCTATGTACGAGAAGTATACACCGCCCCTCCGCCAAGCTTCACCGCACCTTCATGTAGACAACACTTGCAACATAGTTGCAGGCATCCGGCCAAAAGCAACATCAGCAGTTCTGCAGGAGAACGGTGCCTTATATACCTCATTGTACGTAAAAAAAACCATATATATCAAATTGTTCAGTTGAATAAGAATACTGACTTTATTTCGACCATTGAAAGAGTATGGACATGATTTATACTGCTCAATAATAACATTACAATAAAGGACATCACAGTCCTCTATTGCAACAACTCAGACGAGCTATAACTTAAGCTCCAGCGCAGCGACTGCTCCTAGGGTTCTTCTACTGCAACATCTCGGATAACCCACAACTTTGTGGCCGATTATAACTCTCCTTACACTAATACCTTGCACTAATACTTTTATATAATCATATATACATGAGTACGCTCTTTCTCCCGGAGCATATTTATGATAAGTTAGAACTGTAAGCTACATAACCTATGTGACAATTAAATAAATTCATTCTCAAAACCAACGTCAAACTATCTCCATGTCCTTTTTAATTATAAACTGTGTAATCGACACCGCCAGAGGGAACTAACTTTATTTTCTTTAATTTATTTTTCATAAATCTAGTACATCCCTTAACGTATTAAACAGGTAAAAAACAATATTTAAGGCTAAGCCAAACGCATGCGTACCGCTAGCTGTATTTGATGTTAAAGAATGTTCAGGGTGGCCCCTATTTGGGCATTTCCTATTCGAATCCCATGTCTTTCTTAGTAGTCTCATTTCGTCAAATAAGTAAAAAAATATATACATATGTAAGTCACATGTTTTTTCTTCTTTTCGTGTTTTTGGTTGTCTATTATATCTTCTTAGGAAATTCTTAATAAGTTTTGGGGTAAGTCTTTATTTCTAAGTATGTTTCAAATTTCGTCCTTATTTTCTGCTAATGCATCCGAATTTTATGTTTATTTTAAACCTTTTTATTATTTTATGATAAAATGCTTAGTATCCTGCCTGATACATTCGGCTTCATATACCACTTCAGTTTAAGTGTGCTTTTTGTTTTTTATTTACTAATATGTTCGATTCGTAATCGCCTCTCGCCACACCCAATCTCTTGTTGATTTTTGTACTTACAAACAAAATTGTAATTTTTGGCACGTAGCTCTTTTAATTTGATTGACTCGCAGTTAATTTAAATATTGTTCATCCAATCGAATATAAACAAACAAATAAAATAATGTACACATAAGAAACAAATCTATCTATATTTAAAGCTAAATAATAATTGGAATACGTGACTTTTTGCAAAGGGACAGCAGCTGCAGTTTGTTTATGCTAGCGCCTTTCTGTTAGTCACTTTTTGTTTATAAATGATTGTTGACAATATGTGAGCTTGGCTGCAGAAGGCATTCTGCTCTTATGATTTTTGCTGCTGTTAGCATTATTTGAATTCGGCCGCAGAATGCATGCTATTGTTATGATTATTCAACTTGTAAATACACAGTCGGTTATACCAAAGACAATATAAACACTAAGATGAGTAACGCCATACAACAAAATGCTACTATGCAGCTTGCTTTTTTGAAATTTAAGAACGAAAACGAAATTAGTACCATTGCGCTCTCACAGCCGAAAGAGTGAAAAGCTAAAAACATAATGTACTCTGAGCTTCGGCTCTATGCATTGAGTCATTGAGTAATAAAGAGACAGAGCTGAAGACTCACTCCGAGCTTTTTTTACCGTTTTAAAAATCCTGAGCGGTCGATCGGGTTGGTCCGCAAACGTAAAATCAAACTCAAAAATAAAGCTCATTTACTATAGGAAGCAACAACAAATCACTTGCAAAACAACAACAGTGCGCACGAAACCCCATTTGTTTTTTCGTCGTCCGTCTTGATCTTCAAAAGTTTCTGCGCGATGATGAGGATATAGGAAACTCAGTGCAACGAAAAGGGACAACTAATGCCACTGTGTTTGTTGCTGAACTGGCTAAACTTAAACTGTTTTACAAACTAATTTGGGTTTGGGAAATTTAATGAAAAAGTAAAATAAATTTTCATTTTGAAATGTCTGATATGCTAACATTGGTGTGATGTTCATTTTTTATTTCCTCAACATCAATGTTCTCCAAAATGGTAGGGCTTATCAGGTTTATGTATTGCAATTACATCCTTACCACGGACATCAGATAAGTATATATTGAAACATTGCTGGCCACTTTAGGAGTTAATCACTGGCATGCCCGTAGTATAAATATACTGACTACTGCATTAAAAATAATAGCAGGAAAATCAGGATAGTAATAACAAAATTAGAAAATGTAAGTCATGTCCTCTTCTTCTCCACTCGCTTTCAACTTGCAAGCAGCTGGACAGATTTTTATAATATTTCATTTTTCGATCAGCAAGGCACCCTTTCTCAAAATAGGGTATTTTAACTATTCATAAGTTCTGTAACCAAATACCACAAACCTTCTCATATACACATTTTTATCTAATGTCTGAGAATAATATAATATCGTATTTAGTGTGCAACTATTAGTACAGTCAATAATAATTGCTCTCTTGAAACATTCTATACCATTTCTCTAAATAAGGGTATCAATGCCTCGACGCGTCTCATCTCACACATATTGGTAAAAAAATATGCATGTATGTGTTTTCCAAGCCAAGGGAAGTATATGAATTTGAGAAGATTGCAACATTCTGTTGCGCATGTGACGTCACAGCTTAAGGCTTTTTGTGTGCGATCGTGGCGTACAATAAAGTAATACATTATTAAATACATGCATTATTATAAAAGACCCTATTGATATATTACTTTAATGTACGTAATAAAGATAGAAATATATTCTAAGCATCACAAGAAGTGAAGTTCGCATGATGTGATGTTGACTCGGCGTGTGCGTAACCCTTTGATTAAAATGGCGTGGCCTGCTCGCATTCGATTTTTCTACCTTCTTGTGCCGAGACTCGGCTATGCAACAACAACATTAGAACCCAAATAGTGTTGTTGTTTCTACGCGCTGCCTTGTTGGAACGACAGCGAAACCAGCAACAAACACAGTGGCATTATTTGTCCCTTTTCGTTGCACTGAGTTTCCTATGTCCTCATCATCGCGCAGAAACTTTTGAAGATCAAGACGGACGACGAAAAAACAAATGGGGTTTCGTGCGCACTGTTGTTGTTTTGCAAGTGATTTGTTGTTGCTTCCTATAGTAAATGAGCTTTATTTTTGAGTTTGATTTTACGTTTGCGGACCAACCCGATCGACCGCTCAGGATTTTTAAAACAGTAAAGAAAGCTCGGAGTGAGTCTTCAGCTCTGTCTCTTTATTACTCAATGGGCTCTATGAGAGCGGTGCAAGCAATTATGTTTGTATGTGTGTGAATATACATACATAACAGCATATTTGATTGTGTTGCTATTCACTGCCATTGAGCATTACTCAATGGGTTAACAGCTACAAAGAGAGGGAGACTGAGTAGCTTGCATATGCCTGTGTTACCGAGTATATATATGTTGCTCATGAAATGCGCTCAGACGGAGCGTGGGATGCACGCGTGAACAGAAACGGTCAGCTAGAGAGGCTAGTGAGCCGCGCTGCGTACTATGAGCCAGAGCCAATACATAAAGTGGCTCTGGGCTTGTTTAACGTATAATTGTAATTGTATGCAACAAAGTTTCGCATACTTTATATTTAAATACAGGGTGGTCTTTTAAGGCATATACACACTAGACCTCCCCTTTTAGAGGAATAACGTAATATAATGTAGTTATTTTTAATTGATTGTATTTTTTTTTGAATAAGTGTAAAATATTAAAATTGTAACATATAAAAATATATAATTAATTTTTAGAAATATATATATTTTTGTGTGTTTTGTTTTGGCTGATCACGCCGTTTTCTTTTTTCTTTAATATCTATTTTTTATACCCTGAACCCATTGAAAATGGGTAAAAAGGGTATAATGTTTTTGTGCAAAAGTATGTAACAGGCAGAAGGAAACATCTCCGACCCCATAAAGTGTATATTGTTGATCAGCATCAACAACCGAATCGATCTAGCCATGTCCGTCTGTCTGTCCGTCCGTTCGTCCGACCATCCGTCCGTCCGTTTGTATGAACGCAAGGATCTCAGAACCTATAAGAGCTAGAGTATTGAATATTTAGCTTTAGCTCCTCGTAGTCCCAGCGCAGATGGCGTTTGTTTCCGATAGTCGATAACTTGCCCCGTTTCCAAGTAATCGATAAAAATCGATATCGAAATTTGGCGTTGGAATAAGAGGGTATCCCCTAGTCGGAAGCTCCCTATTAAAACCTCTTACTTGCTTGTATTGGAAAAATGTAAAATGTAAAAATGTAAAATGTAAAAATGTAAAATGTAAAATGTACAAATATTATTTCATTTAATAATATTCTTAAGCATGGCCACACTAAAATGATTATGAAGTAAACATTTTTAACCTATCCCTATGATCTTTTTGTTGTTTATTCCTATTGTTTTATTTGATTAAGATGTTATTTTTGCCTTCTACTGATACTACTGTAGAGAGTCCTAAATATTCTGGATTCAATTTATGGCCAGTTTCATTCATTTAATATAACCTTATCTCCTACTTTTGCTTTAAAATCTATAACTTTTTTATCGTAATGTTCCTTATTTCTAGTCTTAAGTTTGTCTAACATAACTTTTGCTCTTTTATATGCTTGCTAAACCTAAACTTTGATTCCTTAGCGTAGTTTTCTATGTTATACAGTGGTTCTGTATACCATATTTTATTAAAATGTTTTGGCAAATTGTTTTGTTTACCGGAAACTAACTCATATGGACAATAATTGTGTGCCATAGAGGGGGTTGTGTTGAAACAGTATACGAAGTATTGAAGCCATACGTCCCAATCAGCTTTATCAACTGATATATATGAGCGTATGTATTCATTAAATGTTCTATGGCTTCTTTCTACTGTTCCAACTGTCTGGTGATTATGTGTCGTAGACGTTATGTTGTCTATTTTTAAATATTTGCACAAATCATTTATAATCGAATTTTCTGTTCCCATGTCCGTAATGAACGTCTTCATTGGACCGTACTTCAGAATAAATGATTCAAACATTGCTTCTGCTACAGTATTTGCACTTTTATTTGCAATTGGGGCGGCAACCAAGTATTTGGTTAAATCACATATTAATGTGACTATATACTCCTTCCCATTCTCAGATGTAGGTAGCGGACCAACAGTGTCCACGCTGTCGAAAGAACTTATTGGTGTTTCTGTCAGTATAGGTGGAGCTTTAGTGTGCTTTGTTGTTTTCATTTTTTGACATTTTTGTATGTACTCAGTTATATCTTTAGACATACCTTTCCAGAAATAATTTTATCGCCCATTTCTTTGAATTCATCAACTGAAACGAGTTCAAAGATATTTTCCCCCTGTATGCCCTTAAATTGGCCTATTTCGTGATAAGGATTTTAAGATCTATCTTTGAGTTCTTGAATGGTTATTCTTGATAACGCATCCGCTACATGATTATCTTTACCCTTAAAATACTCAACTGTAAACTCGTACTCTTCTAAATCAAGCCTCATTCTGGTTAATTTTGATGTGGGATTAAACATTGAAAATAGGTAAGTTAACGGTCTGTGGTCTGTTTTGACTGTGAAATATCTACCACATTCATATGGTTTGAAGTGATTAGTTGCCCAATGAATTGCTGATAGCTCTTGTTTTTAGTTAAAACTGCTCCACATACCTCTTTGCTAGCATCTGTGATTATGCTAAATTCTTTGCTAAAATCGGGGTGTTGCAGTAAAGTTGGATTATTAATGCCGTTTTAAGATTTTCAAAGGCATGCTGGCAATCAGCTGTCCATTCGAATTTTACATAATCTTGTTATGTGACGAGAATAATCGGCAAAATTTTTAATGAAGCGTCTATAATAGTTACAAAATGCAACAAATCTTCTAGCGCTGTCTGCGTCCGTATTTTGTGCCGTCAGGCACCATACCCTTATCGGTGCATTTGTGTCCGAGAAAAGTGACCTCCTTTATGAAGAATGAGCACTTATCTGGATGCAACTTGATATTGTTTTTTCTGCATAGATCGAAAACATTTGTGAGATTTTTGGTCATATGCTTTTCAGAACAACCAATGACAATTAAGTCATCCATGTATAGGAATGTATGAGATGGTTCAAGACCAGTGAATGAGATTGTCATCATTCTTTGAAAAGAATTAGGCGCTATTTATAAGCCGTAAGGTAATCGTGGGAAACAATAAGATCCATTGCTCTTAGAAAAATACGTTACATTTCTTGAATTTCCTTTAAGTTCTATTTGATGGAATCCAGACATTAGATATAGTCACGAGAGTAATTAGTTCTGATTGGTTCTGTTTCCAATCCAAAGATATCTGAATATTATGAACATAATTATGTCATTATTTTCTTATATGCTGGTGTAAAGTTCTTTTTATACCCTGAACCCATAGAAAATGGGTAAAAAGGGTATAATGTATTTGTGCAAATGTATGTAACAGGCAGAAGGAAGCATCTCCGACCCCATTGGTCAGCATCAACAGCCGAATCGATTTAGCCATGTCCGTCTGTCTGTCCGTCTAAGCTCTAAGCTCGTTCACATACTCCGCAGACCAACGAAGCCAAAATTGCTGTTTAACAGCTGTGATCTGCTCGTAACGATCCAAGTTGGATATGTTGTTGGTGATAATCTCACGCTCGGGCAAAGCGCGCGATGCATCTCCATTTAGAAAATGTCCTGCAGTGAGAGCACTAAAGTCGTTGGGATCAGCTGATAGTGGTAATAGCGGGCGAGAGTTAAGTTCTGCTTCTATCTCAACGACTGCGGTGTTCAGCTCCTCAAAGGTGAACCGGGTCTTAGCGAGGCTACGCAGCAGCAGACCCTTTGCGCTCTTGACAGCGGCCTCTCAAAGACCGACAAA
>NW_026998957.1:0-4964 GCF_035044405.1 Drosophila montana | reverse complement strand
GCACCACGATGTCACTTTCCATCTCCTGTTTGATCTTGTATAATGGACACTCTGTTTCCAACAAATATCGACAGTCTGATAGAATGTTGTTGCAGCCAGCGCAAGACAATCTGTGAATCAGACCAGAAATGCGCGCTGTGCGGCTTGCCGATGAATATGTTTTTGATCGTTGTATATAACTTACTCAGAAGTTGAGCTCCGCTTAACTCTAATCGAGGGAGTGTCAGCTTCTTGTCAGGAGCCACCCGTGATTTAGCAGTCAGAAGTTGAACCTGGACATTGCCATACGAGTCCGTGGAACGCACAAACAACAGCAACAGCCGACGGCTCGCAATTTCTCCATGCTTGAAGGAGTGATTGCGGAACAGATTCATCCCAGGCGAGCTTTAGCAGCCAATGCTCCTGTATGATGATTTTCGAGACGATAATGACTGGTGCCAGCAATCCTAATGGATCGAACAGAGAGGACGCAGTCGAAAGAATAGTCCTCTTTGTGGCTGTTGAATACAAGTTTTTGGGTTTAAATTCAAATAGTAGCACATTACGACGTTGATCCCAAGCTACGCCAAGTGCGCTAGTGACAGCGTTTTCATCCAAGTTAAAATCCTTTACCGATTCATCGTCTCTGACGGCGGGATCGTATTTCAGGTTCAGGTTCAGGCATGAGGACACCCCAGATGGCCCGAACTGCCCAAATCTGGACGAAGACCCGGAACACGTGCTGTACCAATGCTCGAGGTACAGAGATGCAGTAGGCTCTGTACCTCCACTTAAGGGACTGGTAACGTTCATGCTGGAAGGAGAGAACAACTGGAGATATATAAATCAGTTCATAATAGGCATTCAGAGGGATCTGAGACAATGCGAAAAGGAGCGACAAATATTGGAGACTGCCTAAAATAGGCAACCCATCCCCGCGAACTAATACTTTGTGGTGATTCCGCGGGGAATGTGGTGTGTGAGTGGGGGGGTGAGTTTATTACGCAGCTGTTGACGGAGTCGTGCATACGGTTGGCCCGGGCCATCAAGCAAAAAAAAAAAACACACACACCCACACACAAGCAAGCAAGAAACTAGACGACAAAAAGACTTCAGGACCAGATGGGGTGCCAAACAAGGCGCTAAAGTTAGCCTTGCTGACGAAACCCGACGCCTTCGCCGAGACATACAATAGATGTCTTCAGGACGGTGTATTTCCCAAGAGATGGAAGCGACAGAAATTAATCCTCCTACCGAAAGGGGATAGGCCAATAGAGGAACCCTCGGGATACAGGCCATTCTGCCTACTGGACACGGCGGGAAAGGTTCTGGAGAGGATCGTGTACAACCGACTAGCGAGGGTTGTTGAAGAGAAAAACGCCCTGTCCAAACAGCAATACGGATTTCGTAAGGTTAGATCTACGGTCGATGTGGTCGATATTGCTACTAAAGCAATAGAGGGTACCCGATGGAGGTGGGGAGACAAGGAGTACTGCGCGGTGGTTACGTTGGACATCCGCAATGCCTTTAACTCAGCAATCTGGTCTCGCATACTGGAAGCCTTAGACCGAATAGGGATACCTCCCTTTTCCATATATTATCCAACTACCTGTCCGATCGACTATTGAGTTATGATACGGAAGACGATACTAGGAGTTACATGGTCAGAGCAGTGGTCCCACAGGGGTCGGTCTTGGGAACACTCCCGTGGAACATAATGTACGACGAGGTGCTCAGAGTACAATTGCCCCAGGGATGCAGAAGCGGCAGCGAATGCAGCCATAAGGAACGTGACCAGCAGGATGAGTGGCGCTAGCCTGGAGCTGGCAGGCCATTAAACAGACGATTCTATCGACTGCGATGTCCTTTGCTCGAATTACATTACAGTATGATAAGCCGTTGATTCTGACCGTACAGTTGTCGAATGTTAATATGGCTGACCAACTGAATATATTGAAATTTATTCTAGTAATGTACTGAAGCAGAAGTAATTCGTTGTGTTCTACGTTTAGTGTTTGGTATATATTGTTTTTGTAGTTTTTAATAAAATTGTTGATTGTTCCCTGTTCTTGACTTATGTGTTCAGTAATATTTTCAAATCTTAGGCTAGTTTCTTGGTTAAATATTATTTGCTTGTAAATATTTTCTGTAATTTGGTTGTCGTTCTCTTTAATAACATTAAATTAATCAGCAATAGATGGGGCGCTTTTGCGTCCATATTTAGTGTTACTACTTTTATTATACTACCAAGACCGTTTATTAAACCTCTTTTTTCTCTTTTTTAGGTTATAATGCATTTATTTTGATTCTTAATTGGTCTACTTTTGCTTTTAGACTGTCTATATATCTCCTGAAAATTATACTTGTCTTAAGTCATTTAATGCTGTTTCGAACTTTCCTTCATTGAGGGTTTCCTGGGGATTTCTATTTTCGTTAATTTTTGTTATTCTATCTTTCATTTTATTATATATGCTTTCTTTTATGTCGGGGTAGATAGTATTACGGAATTCGTTAAGTTGTTGAAGATAATTGTGTTCTTTATTAGGGGAAGCGTTCTGAGTTAGTATGTGCGGTCTTCCGTGGAAGATCACGTAGGGTGTGTATTTCGTTGTTGAGTGGATTGAATTATTGTATGTTGTCAGTGTTTCGAACAAAATGTCTTCGTGGTCGCAGGTGAGTTTCTCTGTTTTTCTTTTGTTTAAAACTATTCTGTATATCTCGGTTGGAGACAAATGGAGTCTTTCCACTGGGGAGTTACTCGAATATTGTTGAAATGGAGTAAAATGCAAAAATATGTTTTATTGTGCACAAAAATCTTTAAAAAGTTTCTTTGTGAATTCTGAACCTTGATCGCAAATAAGTTTTTTCGGGATTCCGAATGTAGAGAGGAAATTTCACATAGATTGAACTATGATTAAACTATCTCTGGTCGGGATTGTATAGCCCGAAGCAAATTTGGAAAATTTGTTAATGATAGTCAAGATGGTTTTTCCGTTAATCGTATAAATGTTTGTGTGTATAATGTGCATAGGGCATGACGAGGTTTCTGTTTCTGAATATTCTAGTTTCTGTGGTTGCCTTTCGTACTTGAGTCTTTGATAGATGTCGCAGTTATTAATAATGTGCAAAGTTTTGGTATTTAATAATGGGAAATATATGGATCTTTTTAAAGGAGCTACTGTTTCATATATTCCCCTGTGGTTGTTTGATAGGAAGTATTCTTTAAAAGTTTCTTCAATAGTTTTAAAGATTTCATCAGGCGCAAAAATAGCGCATGTTTTGTTAGGTCTAAGGATATTTTTTAAGATACTAGTCATTTTGTTCTTATCGTAATGTGTTTCTGATATCGTTTTTCTGATTTTGTTTTTGAAAGGCTCGGAATTCAAGATTTCAGCTAATGTTCCAACTTTGAATATAGTTTGTACATTAAATTCGTTTAAAGGTTTGTTAGAAATGGGGATTGTGTTAGCGTTATTCTTGTTTATGGGTGGAGCGACGCCGTTAGTATTTACGTCGCCAGTGATGCGGCTAAGAGCGTCGGCTACTACGTGTTGGGGTCCTTTCTTGTAGACTATCTCATAGTCATACTCGAGAAGCTGTCGTTACCATCTAACCATTTTTGAATTTGGTTCCATGAAGTTCAAAGGTCAAGTCAATGGCCTGTGATCCGTAACGATTATGAATTTCTGTTCGTATAAATAAGGACGAAAATGTTTTTTAGCCCAGATTACGGCTAACATTTCTTTTTCAACAGTTGAAGTGTCCGATAACGTTCTGCTAGCGAAAGACACCAGTTTGTCGTGGATAAGAGTGCCTTGAGACAAGACTGCCCCGTCCGTAGTGAGCATAAAAGGTTTTTTGAAATCAGGATATTGAAGGATCGGGTCGTTGCATAGCAGAGTTTTGCAAATTTCAAATGCTTTACTATATTCCTCATCTATTTTTACTGTGGCTTTGCCTTTCAGTTGTTGTGTCAAGGGTTTAGTGATTGCTGCGAAATCTTTTATGAACTTCCTATAGTAACCGAACACTAACTTTATGTCGTTGACGTGTTCTTGGAGTGATGATGATATCGTCAAGATAGATTAAACAACAATTGCCGTTAAGGTCTGCTAAGATGCTGTCCATCACTTTATGGAAAAGTTTAGGATTTGTCTTTGAATTTCTTGTCTTTCTACAAGACTTTATCGGAATGGTTTTGTATGCAATGGAATTTCGTCTGTAGGCTGTATTCTATGTTCGACTAAGTTAGTGAAGGTGAGGTTGTCTCGCTCTCTATGAAAAGTTCCGGAAGCTTTTTACAAAGGTCTTTTAACGCTGTTAACTCTTCAGCGTTTAGATGGTCTGTCCGCATTTGGGTAAGTATATTAATACTGTCATTTGGTTTGTTATCATTTGTGACGGATATGACATTTAACTCAATGTAATCATTCTCGATGTATTAACTGACTAGAAGTTCTGTGTCGAGGCATTCCATAAAACTAAAATTGTTTTTGGCTTGGTACAGTCCTCCAGATATGAGGACATCTTCAGAAATTTTCGTAGTTTCGCACCAAAATGCGCAGTTAGCGATGCCGACGGGTAGCTTTACTATGTTTTCGGACGTTTCGTCCAAAATGTGAAGTTCTGAAGTTGTGTTATTTTCTATGTGCATCTTAATGTTGAAACGTTGAGTTTCTAGTATTAACTTGGAAATATTGACTATAGCTTTTAACTGTTGTAAGATGTCTATTCCAATTAAGCCATCGGAGTATGGGTGGAATTGAAATAGCATTAGTTGATAACGTGTGTTATCTGAAAATTCCTAAAACATGGGTAGCACTGCCTTTTGATGCAGAGTGTGTACGTTAAGCACTGTTTTAATTGAAATTGTATTTGTTAATTTAATTTGGTCTGAATCGATGAAAACTTTTGGGTCAATGAACGACAAGGTTGCACCTGTGTCTATAAAAAATATTTAGGCGATGGGTTGTAGTTGCTAGGGC
>NW_026998956.1:0-1770 GCF_035044405.1 Drosophila montana | reverse complement strand
GAAATATTTAGTGGCCCAGACAACAGCTTAAAGTTCTTTTTCTATTGCCGAATAGATTACTTCATGTTCATTTAATCTGGCATAGCAGATTGGTTTATGGTCTTGGGATAATACTGCGCCTATGGCAATATTACTGGCATCTGTGGTTAATGAGAACTGTTTCTCGAAATTATGATATATTAATATCGGATCGGACATGATAAGAAGTTTTAATTTTTCAAATGCTTCAATGTACTGTTTATCTTTTGTTTTTATGACTGCACCTTTTTTCAATATTGCTGTCATTGGCTTTGCTATTTTTGCAAAATTTGGGATGAATTTTCGGTAGAGACCGCAAAGTCCTAAAAATGATTTAATTCCTTTCGCTGTTTTATGTATTGGGAATTTTTGGATCGCCTCAATTTGGGCTGGGTTAGGTTTTATACCTTCCCTTGGCCTAAGAACTCAGTTTGTTTTTTCATGAATTCACATTTATCTAATTGTAGTTTTAGATTGGCCTCCTTAACATTGTGAATACCTTCCTCAATGACACTATATGTTCCTCCAATGAAGGGGAGTATACAATTATGTCGTCCGTATAGACAAGACAATCCTTGTAGATCAAATATTCAAGGAGATTGTTCATGCAGCGTTGAAACATTGCAGGTGCATTTTTCAAACCAAACGACATTCGAGTGTACTCATAATGTCCATTTTTCGTTGAAAACGCTGAGTTTGTCGAGTATACCATCCATTGCTGGTATAGGGTATTTGTCATCTATTGTGACTTCATTAAGGCTTCGATAGTCAATACTGCCTTTTGTTTGCCGGATGCATCCCTCTTTTTGGGTATGATCCAAATAGGCGAACTGTAAGGAGATATCGACTTGCGAACTATCCCTTGTTTGATCATATCTTTGATCTGGTTTTCGACTTCTTGGTCGAATGCTTGGGCATATTTGTATGGTTTTTTGTAAGCCGGGTCTTCATGTTTGGTTTGGGTGACATGTTTGACAGTACTCGTGAAAGTCAAATTTTCACCTTCTCGGTACTGAATGTCACCAAAATAATGTAAGACTTTAGTTAGCTTGCCTTTCTCTTCATCGTTTAGATGATCTAGGCGGAATTCGTTGAACTCTGAGAGTTCGTTGCTGATGGCGAACACAAATTGTTCGTCGTCAGATGGTGGAGCGAGATATTCAGTTTTTGACTAGTCCGCTGACAACTCGATTTCTGAATGGTTTTGCATGGTGAATGTGTATTCATTTATATGAACGGTTTTATTTTAATAGTTTATTAATGCTTGAGAACTCTCTAGAAATTCTCGACCTAGTAGCAAATCATAATTTTCTGAAAAATTATGTAAATAAAATTTCTGATGTGTTGGCAAAGCTTGAATCCGAGGCAGCTTGATGAAAACTTTCAGTAGTTTCCATTTTCATCTGCCCACTAGCGCTTTCGCTTTGCCTCTTAACCGGTGGATTAGGGGTGCTTAATAGCTTTGTTGGTTTTGGTTGTTAATAGGATTTAGAGCCCTTCCTTTGTTCAAATTCTGCCTAAATTCGATTTCTGAATGGTTTTGCATGGTGAATGTGTATTCATTTTTATAGTTTATTAACACTTGAGAACTCTCTAGAAATTCTCGACCTAGTAGCAAATCATTATTTTCTGAAAAATTATGTAAATAAAATTTCTGATGTGATGGACAAAGCTTGCTGGCTTTCAGCGAAATGCTTTCATTTAATATTACTATACCGTTAATGGTATGAACTTCTAGTTGGCAATTTTAGA
>NW_026998955.1:0-75150 GCF_035044405.1 Drosophila montana | reverse complement strand
AGTCACTAAAAGACAACAAAGTAGACAAACTAAATCTTGCGCAGGAGATAATATTGAAAATAAAAAAGAAAATTTTCGAAGGCAAATGCTTGAAAATGCTTCTATGCCCAACGTATATCACGTCATTAAAAATGACGATGTGCGGAAATTAGTGACCTTGCGATTAACACCTTTCAAATGTTTACTAAAACACGGTAAAGAGGTTAGAGCAAGGTCAATACTTCTAAAGGCTCGAAACAGAAGCCGGTATAAATAACACAAGCCAACTTAAAGTGGCACCGAGTGAAAAGATCTTTGAAAATAATTCAATAGATACTTTAATAAATATGGGCAATATATATTTAAAGAACTTATGAGTAGCGCTACTCAATCCGGTGACCTAAATTAATAAAGATAAAGGAAAAAAAGAATTATTTTCTATATTCCAAGATGAACCTATGCAAGGAGGTCATGCCTGCATTTCAAAAACAGTAGCAAAAATTAAAAGATATTACTGCTGGTAAAATATGACGTCATATTACAGTGTACGTTCCTAAATATCAGAAATGTCATGCAAGGAGGTCATGCCTGCATTTCAAAAACACCCTGTATTTAATTACATAAGTATGCGACACTTTGTTGCATACAATAACAAACATAAAGCCAAAAGCGCAGAGCCACTTGAGTTTATTGACTCAGGCTCATATTACGCAGCGCGGAGCGCTAGAACTCTAGCTGGCCGTTTAGCTGACGGCGCATATCCCACGCTTGGCTTATATACCAAGAGTACCATATATGTACTCACTAATGCATGCACATACCACACACTCTCTCTCTTTCAATTATGCTTTGCTGCGACAGAGCTTTACATATAATAATACCTATATCTTAGGTTTTGAAGCGGACAGAGTTCCGAATAAAGAAAATTCAAAATATGACTATAAACCAGCATTGACGTTCAGCGTGAACTTTTATTTCTACATGGTGGACCAAGGGAAGTGATTATGGAGTGTGAATAATACCTCCGTTTTTAACGTTTAGAATATAAAAATTTGAATAATTGAAATGTAATAGTTTGAATAATTAATTTGTGATATTTACATCAAATCTTTATCTCTCTTCTATTTGTTATAAATGAGTTTTATGTAATCAACAGGGGAACACTTTGTAGTTTACATTAGCAAATGGCAAGTTTACAATATATTACTTAGATTAAGCTTACACTACAAAGTGTTTGTTAGTTGTTTACACTGAGACATGTGTTAGCTTTTGTACCTAGCGCAAGCGCAAGATGGGTACTTAAAAAAATTTATGCGAGGCACTAACATTTGTTAGTCCGCTTCTTCCTGTTTTGCAACAGGGTGTTGATCTGCTTCAGCTCCTCCTGTAGTCGCTGTTGGCGGGTCTTGTCCTCGACCCTTGCCTTCAACAGCGCGATGACGAGATGCCTCCTGTTGCTGAGTTTGGCTTTTTCGCCTCCTCGTTGCTTCCTATGCGTCAGCTTGGCGTCGCCGGTGCTGGCACGCTGACGCTACCTCGCAGCAGTCCTTTTCTTGAGTAATACCGATTCCAACAGACCCAGATATAGCGCTAGAAGATTTTTTGCATTTTGCAAATATTATTGCAAGTAAGCAATCATGCGGAGCAGTTCTTACACAAAAACAAAAACAAAATATTTTGTTGGCTGGCTCGATAACTGGTAACAATCTCCACGTCAAAAAGCGCAGACGTGTAAAATAATTGCCCTGAAGACGGTTTGCCGATGTGCAACCGAAATATATCGGAAACAAATATAAAATAAAATTGTTTTTCATTGTTTGTTTTAACAAACACGGACCTCGAGCCAGCCAACAAAATATTTTGAAATATGGAAAGGTCGCCAGAGCCATCAATAAAAAATAAAAACATCTACCAGTACCTTCACAAAAGGTGAGAGTGCAAAAACAACAACAGAACAATCCTCTTCTCAATGGTAAACCCAAGTTCAAATAGTGTTAGTTCACGAATGAGATAAGAAAGAAAAGAAACATATTTATATTGCAGTTGCGTTATCGGGATCAATAAGCATCAATGAGTTAAAAGAAATGACACACCAAGTCTTAAAAGTCACTAAAAGACAACAAAGTGGACAAACTAAATCTTGCGGAAAGTAGTGACCTTGCAATTAACACCTTTCAAATGTTTACTAAAACACGGTAAAGAGGTTATAGCAAGGTCAATACTTCTAAAGGTTCGAAACAGAAGCCGGTATAAATAACACAAGCCAACTTAAAGTGGCACCGAGTGAAAAGATCTTTGAAAATAATTCAATAGATACTTTAATAAATATGGGCAATATATATTTAAAGAACTTAAGAGTAGCGCTACTCAAGCCGGTGACCTAAATTAATAAAGATAAAGGAAAAAAGAATTATTTTCTATATTCCAAGATGAACCTATGCAAGGAGGTCATGCCTGCATTTCAAAAACAGTAGCAAAAATTAAAAGATATTACTGCTGGTAAAATATGACACGTCATATTACAGTGTACGTTCCTAAATGTCAGAAATGTCAAAAAGCTTAAGCTACCAAGCACATTAAGACTTCATTAACCATTACATAAACACAAAAACGTATTCGACCAATTACTAGTCGACACAATTGGTTCATTAACTAAGTCAAAATATGGTAACCAATGAAGACGTGCATTGCGGACATAGGTACTAAATACATGAACTCCATAATTAACAACTTATGTAAATATCTGAACATATACAACATTACGTCCACAGCACAACATCACCAGCCACAGAACCTTAAATGGATACATACGTTCCTACATATCAGTTGATAAATCTGAATGGGACCGTATGGTTCAAATATTTTGTTTATTGTTACAATACAAACCCATCCACGGTTCATGATTATTGTCCATATGAATTTGTTTTTAGCAAAAACCCAAACCTACCAAATCATTCTAATAGCATAGATTTAATATAACCACTTCATAATTCATAAAATTACTCAAAGGAATCTAAATATAGACGAGAAATAGCACATAAGAGAGCTCGAATAATGATATAAAATAATAAGAAAATATAAAAAGTATATTATAGTAAGAAAGTGTCAGATTTTAAATTAGAATTAGGAGACCAAGTCATACTAAGAAATTAAATAGGTCATAAGCTAGAAGATAGTTTTTTAGGACCCTTATAAATTATAAAAATAGAACCTAATGATATTATCTTAAGGATATTACATGACGATAGATTAAAATTGTTTTACACTTAACATTACAACCATCAAAAAAAAAGGTATTAACAAAAATTTATTTCCCAAAAAAATTCCAATGAATCAAAAACTACTACTAATACTGATACTATTAATATACAGAGAGAGTTCTCAGTTGAGAGTGATTGACGTGTTTACCAGTGCTCCAAGATTTTAATATTTATTTATTCCATTCTGCTTCCATTCTGCTTTTATTTCTTAATTTTGAATTTGTTGTGCTTAATTTAAAAAACTTTATATGCCTGTGCAAAGTGCTATTTGTTGTGCAGCGTGAGTCTGTTAATTATTGCATTTATTGAATGCGGCGTCAGTTCCGTGTTGTTGTTAATGTCTGTTTTGATTCTTCTCTTTGTGTGCTCCCCAGTGCATACACTTGTTTGTTCGTGTGCTCGCTGGTGCATATTTCTGCGAGTGCATTGCGCTCTCACAAATTTTTGCTGATGCCTTTTGCTACGAATATTTTTGAGCGTTTGCTGGCTCTATTTTTGTGCACTGTGTTTCGTTGCCAAGAAAGGCTTCGGCGGCTTGCGTTGGTCGTGCCCAGTACGCATCGACAAGCAAATTGATCTCTCCTAAATGTATAATTCAGTAAGAAGTTTAACTCAAGCCGGCCGTAACATGTTGACGAGACAGGTAGCAGAGCCCATGGCAGTACTCTACACTGACTTCGTTGGGCCTCTTCCACGGTCGAAACATGGCAACACGATGTTTCTAGTGCTCCTTGATGCTTTCTCGAAGTGTTTGGGACTGGTCCCACTGAAGAGGGCTACGACGACCGCACTTGATAGCACAGTTTATGGAGTTCTGGCAACCTTCGTTGGACTCAATGGTCTAATTACGGCAGCACCAGCTGTCCAACAACGCTCAAGGCTTCGCCGCAAAGCTGCCTCTTAAATTCGAAGATCCCTATCAAGTCGTCAAATTTATATCTCCTAACATTGTGCGGCTCGCGAAGCCAGGCGAACGCAAGAAAAGGTTGGTATAGTGTATTCATGCATCCACATTGTAACACTCTCAAGATCTCTCTCTATGCTTTCTCAAATTTGTAAGCTACGATAAGCTTATAAAAATTCAATAAAGAATATACTCATTCTGACAACAAAAAGCAACCACAGCTGTAGTTATTTACATGACTTAACAGTTGTACCAGAAAACGATTGATGGACCAAGATGTGGGAACAACAACAACAACAATAATAGCAATAGAAGGATGGACATCAACAAAAGCAAAAGTACTGAGTGAGTAGTGTGAAAAAGACGTGTTTTGATTGAATTGAAAGCGATGCTATTGAGCATAACGCTAAATGAATATCGTTTAAGGCAATAGGACCAAAACGATGAAAAATTTACAAAAAAGTTCAAATAGCAACCACAGTTGTACTTATTTACAGTGGCAAACATTCAATTAAAGACTTTCTTTTAGGAGACGACCCGTGATGATGAAGAGAAGCAAGGACCGATGGACGCCCACGAGAAGAAAAAGAATAAGAGCGACACCAGTCGCCATCCATAACATCTGTAGTAACCGTAGATTTAACTAACCCCTAAGACTTGATCAAGTAAAGTTCACTGTAAGAAAATGGATTTACAATTAAGTAGTGGATCAGTTAACGAATAAATCAAATTCACAGTTCGACTCCGAAGACATCGCCATTTCGTCAGATGGTCGTGGAGGAGCAGCGGTTCTAGCACTAAAAACCAATGCCCGCGCTACGCAGGTAGAGGCACCCGTCACGACCCGCCAAAAGGAGAAGGAAAAATCCTGGTTCACCACCTTAAGAACCCCGCAATTCAGAGTTACGGCAAGGAGCCATTGGATTTTTGTGTTAATTAATTATGTTAGTCTGTAAGCATGACTATGAGTAATAAATAAGTAATGAGAATTAGTGAAAGGTAAGGCAGGGAGTCGTTAGATTTGTACTTTTATAGTATATAAGCATTGTTAAAAATATTGTTTTAGAATAATAATGAAGTTATTTAAGGCCAAGGAGCCAAATTATTGAAGTTTATAGCTTGAATGTTGAATGCCGCAGCAACTGTGCGTTGCTGATCGGTTACTTAACACCGCCCTCGAGAGCCCAATTTCACTTCGACGGCGAAGTTGAGCAGACGATGCAAGCGCGCGGTTCGACAGTGAGCGTGCCGGCACTTTGCAGCAACGATCAGGGTGATAGGACGTGACAAAAGTGACAAACATAACCCAAAGTGTACAGCGGAGCGCTATTTCTTCCCGCCTCTAAAACCTCTTAACAAATGTCTTGTAACTTGCTGCCCCTGGTAAGGCTGAGATTTGTAGCCCGGCCAGTAGCTCCTTTACAAGAGGCGCCCGAGCAGGGACAAGGAGGCGTTAGATTTGCATAGTTAAAGACATTGTATTAGAAACAATGAAGTTTATTAAGGGCCAGGAGCCGAATTACTAAAGTTTATAATTTGAATGTAGGTGCCGGCCGTCACAGCAACCGTGCGTTGCTCATCGGTTACTTAACACAGCGGTCGAGAGCCTAAACTTTACTTCGGCGGCAAAGAGCGAAAGTTCCGAGGCAAAGTTACGAAAGCTTACAGCAACGATCAGGGTGAGTATATGTGTGTCAAGGAAGACAAAAGTGACAAACATCATAACCCTAAGTGTGCAGCGAAGCGCTAGGGTTCCAGGCAGTGCGTAACAACTATAGCGATTGAGTGTGAATAAAAGCAATGTTAATAACGAAGTCTGCCAACTCTTTTTATTTCCTTTTAACGCTAACTTCGTACATTAGGGTAAGCCGGTGTTCAACATATCCGCCTTCCCAAACCAATATTGTGATGTGTAGTAGTACGAGGCTGCATTCCGACGCCTGGGAAGAAGGAGCGTGAATAAAAGCAATGCTTATAAAGAAGTCTGCTAACTCTTTTTATCTCATTTTAACGCCAACTTCGGGCATCGGGAAAGCCGGTGCTCAACATAACCCGCTTCCCTAACCTACAGTGTGATGTGTAGGGGTACGAGGCCTCATCCCTTCGCCCGTGAGAACAATCTCGACAGAGTTTAAAACCCCGAATAGAAGTTTAATAACTAAATGCATGAATGCATTGTATTTAGAAACCCAGCCATACCAAGGATATTAGGGGCAATGAACGGGAATAGGGGCTGATTGATGTGGTTCATGAGGTTCATGTGTCCAGAAAAAGTCGCAAGGCCTTTTTTAATTCACACAATTAATAATTCAGACTTTATTTTGTAGACGAGAATTTAATTTAAATTATTATCCAGTTTATTAAAAGTTTGATAACATGTACATATAGTCAGTCATACTCACTCTATATAATTGTCTCGAATTTTCTCCAGAACTGCCATTGCTTGGCGTACATCATCCAAGTCATTTATAGGTTTTTGTAAAATTTTGTCGTGCTCCTTAATAAAATCTATCATTTCATCTAATTGTTTTTTATATTGAACACTCAAAAGCTGACCCAACATTACTTTCCACTTTTTTGACTCTGACACTAGCTTTTGCATTGTGTTATTCATGCGGACTTCTATAGGCCCGATAATTCGCTTTGGACTCATTGTCTCAATACTTTGCGTAATACCATCGTAGTATAAAAACATATCGCGTATGTCAACTGTTAAGGGATTAGTCAAAACAAATGTATTAATAACTTCTTCTCGATCTTCGGCCCAAAGATATTTATTTCTTTCAAATATTTCACGTTGAAATTCCTCCATATCGGTTTTATAACTAAGCAATCCATTTGCTAAGTTCTGAACAGCTCGTATTATATCCTTATGCTCTACCACATACCGAAAATAGTTTCTCTCATATTTATTTTCATCTGCAGAAATAAAAATAGTTTTTTTTTTTAAAGAAAAACTTTTTCAATCGAGGATTCCCGATTGTACCATTATTAAATAGAGGAGTGAAGTACACAGCGAGTCGTTTTTTAAAATCGACTTATTTCTGCATGTTCTCATGATGTTAAAAGGAAAATCCCGTTTCAGTGCAACACAGTTTTGCAATCCATTGGCCCATTGACGAAACGAAGTAAAACTGGCATATTACGCTTGAGAACTAATATTTTAAAAAGTTCACCTTCCCATAGTACTTTAGGGTTTTTGTGCCTACCAATGGGTTAGTCGGATCTTTTCGTGCATATCACGCCTTTCGAAACCATAGCTTAGGCGCGTGAAAAAATTCTGAATATGAACTTGAACGAATACATACGAACGGAAAGACGGATGCACAAACGGCCGGACAAACGAAGGGATATTTTAATACTGAGCAAGAATACATATACGTTGGGAGGACACCCTTTGCATGTATTTTAAAGAAAACGCGTATATCCATTTTCAATGGGTTCAAAATATATTCGCCGAAGGTTAATTACCCTTGTAAAAATATCCCTTTTGTTGATTTGTGAGAATAGGCACCTCGAAAATGTAGAGTTTGTAGAAATACCTTTGAAAATATATTTTTTTTCCTTTTAAGATATAGCTATTATGCCGATCTTTCCTAAGGCAGCTTTATAGTGCTATATGATATGGGAGTCCGATCCGGCCGGATCTGCCTCCAAAAGAAAATCGGACTAATTCAAAGTTTCAAGACTAAAGCTTTAAAACTGACAGACTAGTTCGAATAAAAACAGACAGACATGGCTATAACAACTCGACAGTTGGTGCAGATATATAATATATATACTTTATGGGGTCTGAGATGTCTTCTATGCGTTACAAATTTTATGAAAAAATTATTAAACCCTCTACAACGGTATACAAATTTAAAAAAAATACTTACCAGCAGTTACACGTCTGTCCTTTCGCTCCTGTGTTTTTGCTTGTTTGCCCCAAGTTGATACAAAATAATTTATCTCTGTGCAACATAAAACAGCATTATTAAAATCATTTTGCATAATATCCAAGCTCGGCTTAATATAGCAACCACTATTAAATTCCATTTCGAGCTCAGTATACAGTATAGGTTTCATTTGATTCGTCCGCCAATTAGTCCTATATGAAAAAATAAATGAGTTATTATTATGGTAGGCCGGGAGATTTGCCAGGGATAATGATAATCAAAAAATTAGTTGAAGTTTAAAATTGGTAATCTGCAATCAGTACTTATCCTACCTGCTTAATTGATTATTTATTTAGTTTTCAAAATCTGTCTCAAACTAAATCGATAAAAAAAGAGAGAGAAGGATATCTTTGGCACTCCGACGATTTAACACCCTTTTAAAAATTTCCGTTATGCAGATATGTGAGAATAGTGCAGCCCGGAAATGCAGAGTTTGTTGAAATATGTTTGTAGAAAGAATATTTCTATTTATAAGATTTTACTATTCCGCAAATCTTTCCTATAACAGTTTTATGATGTTTCAAATAAGTAGTGAAACTTATAAATGCCGTGTGTGAGTATGATATCTTGCTAAACAAAAAAGTTTTACATATAAGTACCAGCTATATGGTATAAAAATAAGACTCTGTTTAGTGGCTTGTAGCACGAAAAATTTGTTTAAAATTAAATATTTGAGTGCCGAAAACCGAAAGAATGCAGAATACTCGCATTTTAGTGCATTTTATCATATAAATATTGTTACTTTATATAAAAATAAATTTTTAAAATTTGTCTTCTTGTGCATTTTTGTTTATGCGCTTGCGCTATTAACTCTGTGGGTAAGCTCTTTTTATTATTATTTTTTGTTGTTTATGTGTAAGTGCACATCGCCTCACTTGGTGTGCAAGATTTCGTGAGCAAGCAAGCAATCTATAATTAGACTACACTCTTGCGATCTCTCAACTTTTTCAACTTTTGCTTTGATCCTTTTTTACTGCCATAAAATTGTCTGCTTTAAAAAATTTATGAAATGCAAATTACGGCAAGTCAATCCAAATGCACGACATTATCACACAGGCAACAAGGTATTGTTGCCTGTGTGATAATGTCGTGCATTTTAAATGTGCGAGTTACACTGGCCTAGTGGGATATGCTGTTGCCAAACGAAATGGTTTGCACTATAGTTGCGACTCGTGTAGGGAGTTAAAGAGCCCAGTCCTTGTAATTTGCCGTTGCCTAATACCCTTTAGCCTCCGACTGCAATTCAGCAGCCTACTACACCGATTACACAGCAGCTTATCACGTTTGTTACTCCGGTAGCTGTGAGGTCTGCTGTGAACACTGGTTCTGTCCCGAAATATGTGATTTCGGCACAAGAAAAATCTGTTGAATTATCCGTGTTGTCTGCTGTCGTAGAAGTTCCGAAAGGGCGACCGCAACAATTAAATTTACAGCAGACGCTGGAAGGCTCGTGGTCCGAACTACCGGCTGTTTTAGGTACCACAGCTAATAGTGTCCGACCTGTGGCGCCTAAGCGTCAAGTGGGTGTTCCACCGAAAATAAATTTTTGCTTTTAAGTTCGCCTATGAAAGGGATATTGAATCCTTTAAAATAAGTATTCCGCCTGAAATATTTACTAACACTTGTTGTAATGAGTTTTAGCCGGAAGACTTATTAGTTAAAGAACATAGGGCCAATAAGAAAAATCGGACTCCGATTTTACTCAAAGCTGTCGAGTATGCTCTTTAGTCGGAACGCATTGAACTTCCCTTAAAGAATATAGGGCCAATAAGAAAAATCGAACTCCGATTTTACTCAAAGCTGTCGAGTCTGCTCTTTCGTCGGAACGCATTGAACTTCCCATCTCAGAGATTGAGTTGGTGGCTGTAAGTGTTGTAGTTGGAAGTTTTCCTATCTTAATTTCATGTTCATATAAGCACTCTATCTAACTTGTCCATTTATCACCCCCAACTTTATGCTAATAAATCTATCTCCTCCCTACTTTCTTATAGGGACCTTTTAGTAGTTTTTGGGGATTTTAATTTCCCAGATGTCAATTGGACATCGCCGTCAGACTCAAACTTTCTGTTGCCGTCTTCGTCATCGAATTTATTGATGGTCTACATGAAATGTCCTTACAGCAGGTTAATTGTGTGCGCAATTCAAGAAATAGATCTCTTGATCTAATTTTACTGTCGTTCGACAGTATTGTGCATAGGATTAACCCGCTTACGCTTCCTGAAGACCCTTTTTATCCAACTTTGGATATGGTCATTGATCTACCAGCCCGAGTCCCTATCAAGGAATCGGAATTAGCTGAACGTGTCCGTTTTTGCCGAAAGTCTGATATTCATTAACTGAAAGATCTTATTCTGCAAATCGACTGGTGCCAACTGTACAATTGTGCAGACATTGATGTTGCCAGTTACCTTTTACTCGTTTTTGATGTCTGCGTTCATCTTATTCACCCAGCGAGGGAAATCACTCTGATTTCTCCAGTTATACAGTTGCCCAATTAAATTTTTCTACTCAAAATTCCATCTGCTATGAGGATTACCTTCGCTGTTGTCGCCTCCAAATTTCTTATAATCCTAAGTAATTTCTTTGCTCTGTTAATTCTAAGTGAAAGACACCTATTTTGCCTTCTTCGGTTAAGTTTGCATAAGAGAGCGCGAATACTGATCCAGGCATAGCCGATCTTTTCGAAAACTTTTTCAAACTACCTACTCTTCCTCTTCGTATATTAAAAATCAGCCTTATCCTTATCAGCTACAGAGATCAAACTGGATTTTAAATCCCATTTTTACAGAAAGTTCGCTTCTCAGCAACCTTAAAAGTATCAAGCTGGTTTACTCACCACGCCCTGATGGTGTTCCTGCTTGTGTAATGCAGCATTATGTAAACCTGTGTTAAAACTGAATTGAATTTAATTGTCCGTAAACACTTTATCTTTTCCGACCATTTGGAAAGAATCATACATTATCCCTCTCCATAAGAAAGGGAGTAAGTCCGATGTCAAAAACTGTAGAGGTATTTTCAAATTATCCGCTATACCTAAATCTTTTGAGAGAATTATAACATCTCAACTGCAGCATTTATGTAGTTCTATTATTTCACCTTCCCTGCATGTATTCGTGAAGCGCAGATCTAGAAAAACTAACCTTCTTGAGTTTACTTCGTTTGTAATTGATGGGTTTAAGAAAAGAAAGCAGACTGACGTCATCTATACTGATTTCAGTAAGGCTTTCGACTCTGGCAACCATTCCTTGCTGCTTCATAAATTAAGCCTTCTCGGCTTCCCAGTCAATCTTTTGAACTGGATTTCAGAGTATATGCGTGACAGAACCCAAAAGGTTATTTTCAGAAAATCGTTTTATAAACGATATTTGGTGACTTCCGGTGTTCCATAAGGTAGTCATCTTGGCCCGCTACTATTTACTCTTTTCATCAATGACCTTCCCTCGATACTGTCTCACTCTCGAGTATTAATGTATGCTAGTGATGTAAAATTTTGCCTTACATTTAAAGATATGGCATCATGTTATCTTTTACAAGCTGACATGGATGCGATTCAGGCGTAGTTTCTAGCCAACCTCATAAACTGCTACAAGTGTTACCGCTCGAGCATATTAACAGTACTTATAATCAAGTTGTGGATCTAGGTGTCATCTTGGATCATAAACTTAAATTCTACTCTCACGCTAAGATCGTGGTCAATAAGGCCAGAATTGTTTTGGGTTTCATCAAGCGATGGTCGAAGGAGTTTGACGAACTGTACACGACAAAAACCCTTTATATGTCTTTGGTACGACCTATACTTGAGTATGCGTCATGTATCTAGTCACCACAATACTCTATCCATCAAGACAGAAGTGAATCCGTTCAGAAACAATTCTTGTTGTTAGCCCTTCGTGGTTTAAATTGGGATCCTCGTATATGGTTACCGTCATACTCCAACAGACTTCTGACGATTAACCTTTTTTCCTTAATTAATCGTAAAACCATGCTGGATGTAATATTTATCCATAAATTAATTACCGGTGAAATTGACTTCTATGTTGACTAGCCAATTAAACTACTCTATCCCTACTAGACTAACACGTAATTTTACACACTTATCGCTTCAATTTTGCATGAACCGTTCAGGGTTCTATGTGATGACTATAACAAGCATTATAGAGAATTCTACTTGGAGTCTTCTCTTCCTCGTATAAAGTCTTCTAGCAAGTAGATAGTCTTATTATACCCTGAACCCATTAAAAATGGGTAAAAAAGGATATAATGTATTTCTGCAAATGTATGTAACAGGCAGAAGAAAGCATCTCCGACCCCACAAAGTATATATATTCTTGATAGCCGAGTCGGAACGGCCAAGTCCGTCTGTCTGTCCGTCCGTCCGTATGTATGAACGCAAGGATCTCAGAACCTATAAGAGCTAGAGACTTGAATTTTAGCTGTAGGTCCTATTAGTTCCCGCGCAGATCGAGTATATTTCCGATATTCTATAACTTGTCCTGTTTTCAAGTACTCGATAAAAATCGATATCGAAATTCTGTTTTCTGAGCAATTTTGGTATAGAATAAGAGCTAGAGTCACCATACTTGACAGGTAGCTTCTAGAATAGTATATATATCAAGTATATTTCATTTTATACCAATCACCACCTCCCCGCTATTTCCTCATAGCTATAAATCAAGTAAACACACCAATTTATGCTGGCCACATATAAAAACACAATATATTTGCAGTTGATTTTTTGATAATACGCGAATATTCTACAGTTTAATAAGATGTAATGTAGAACATTTCATCAAGGTCGGTTAGGAAGAAATTATTAAAGAAAACGGGTTTTGACTTTATTCCTATCAGCGGCAACAAGCGCCAATTCTAAGAATTTCTGTATACATGTACACACACACATTCACGCGCATCTTCTTTGAATTCTATTAACAGCATTGCAATTGCATTTGTATTGTTTTCTATTTTTTTTTTAATTCGTTTTTTCTCATCAAAACTCAATGAGAAGTGCTATCTTCGGCAAGCCGAAGATTTAATACCCTTGCAGACCCATACTTTTCAAAATTCTCATAGTGCTATGCCCGTATCTAAGAAGCACAGGGAAAATAGTTAACGCCGAGTATGGTTAAGATATCTTGAAAAACAAAACAGGTTCCATACAACAACTTAATTTTCGACCGATCGTTCCTATGGCAGCTTTATGATATAGTAGCCCGATGTGAATAAGATTTTGCATAAGTGGAGGGAGCATAGTAAAACTAATAAATGCCGAGTATCTTGAAAAACAAAAAAAATTCCATACAACAGCATAATTTTCGACCGATCGTTCCTATGGCAGCTATATGATATAGTTGTCCGATCTTAATAGGATTTTGCATATATATGGGGAGCGTAGTAAAACTAATAAATGCCGAGTTTTCTCAAGATATCTTGAAAAACATAAAAATTTTCCATACAAAAACTTAATTTTCGACCGATAGTTCCTATGGCAGCTATATGATATAGTTGCCCGATCTTAATAGAATTTTGCATATATATGGGGAGCGTAGTAAAACTAATAAGTACTGAGTTTGGTCAAGATATCTTAAAAAACATAAAAATTTTCCATACAAAAACTTAATTTTCGACCAATCGTTCCTATGGCAGCTATATGATATAGTTGTCCGACCTTAATAGGATTTTGCATATATATGGGGAGCGTAGTAAAACTAATAAATACCGAGTTTACTCAAGATAACTTTTAACAAAATTGTTTTTCATACAAGAACCTACTTTTCGACCGATCGTTCCTATGGCAGCTATATGATATAGTGGTCCGATCCAGCTGGTTTTGACATATGAACTGCGTGCAACAGAAAGAGGATATTCTGCAAAGTTTCATAAAAATAGCTTTAAAACTGAGAGACTAGTTCGCATAAAAACAGACAGACGGACAGACGGACATGGCTATATCAACTCGGCTGTTGATACTGATCAAGAATATATATACTTTATGGGGTCGGAGTTGTCTCCTTCTATGCGTTATACATTTAAAGACAAAATTATAATACCCTCTGCAAGGGTATAAAAACAACCAGAGAGTAAAACAGGTAAGCGGGTATAACTCAGTCGATTCAGCTTGCCGTCCTAATCAAGAATATATATACTTTATGGGGCCGTTCACATTTTTATTTATTAATTATTGTTAAATAATTAATAGCGTAGGTGCTAAACCCGGTTGGGCGCCAATTATCTTTTGAGAATTATTATTTTCCTTTATTTTTATTAAAATCTAAATTATAACTAAACATTGGTCTTATTGTAAACCCTAAAGTTTTGGCAGAGCAGCTGGCAGCGCGGCTAGCAGAGCGGCTGGACTGCTGTCGTCGTGGTTGCCCAAAAGTGCTGAACTTGCGGCATGTGCAAGGCATCTTGTGGCCACTGATTACTGTTTATGCAAGGCTACAACCATGCAGCAATGCAAGCACAACGGAAGATGTGAGCCGCAGGGGATATATTTACAATGCAAATATGTAGCAACGCAAACACACAGCAGCGGGTGCCCTTGGTTACTTTTTAACTTATATGGTCACTAACACAGGCATATGCAAGCTACTCACTCTCCCTCTCTTTGTAACTGTTAACCAATAACAGCATTAGTATATACATGTATCCATAAGCTAAGTGTATTATATTGACTTCGAATAAATTCATTCTAAACAACAATGCACTGACGTGCTCTTGTCAAAGTGGAATAACATTTATTACACCTTGTTGCATTTGTACAGGTCATACAGTTGGATATATTTCATATTACTTTAGAGGTCACAATGTTCAATACCAATCTTCTTATTTCTTATTTACCAGCTACCAACAAGCTTGAAGTGTGAATCTTCATTATTGCTATCTGCTGACCTCTTTGCTCATTTTTCTCCAATCAACTTACACCTCTTTCTGTTGTAATAATTCTTACCCGTATAAAATTTCTTGCTCCTATTATTTCTCATTTTTTTTTTTTTTTAATGCTATAAATTCTTTAAAATTTTCATACTCCCCTTGGCCTGTCAATATTCCTTGTTGTCTACTTAAGGAATGTTGTTCTCCCCTTCTTCGTCCACTGCTCAAGTTTTTTAACCAATGCCTTGAATCTTCAGTTTTTCTTCTCCACAAGAAGGGTGGAAAGTCTGGTTTTAAAAATAAGTAAGAGGCTCTAGTCGGTAGTTCCCGAATTGGGAATACCCAGAACCCTCTTTTACCAAAACCAGATGCAGTTTGCTTTATCAGAAATACAAATAATTAAACAAAAAAAAGTTTACAATAGGAATCGAACCCGTAACAGATCGCAACACTTGCAAGCACCCATATTTGAGAGCCACCCCAACATTTTTTTTTATTAGAAATAAAAACTAATTAAAATAGGTGCACACACACATAGCTGCACATAAAAATCGATAAAGACGCGCATGAATGTGTGTGTAAATGTATACAGAAATTCTGGAAAATTGCAATAGCTACCACAAATATGATTATCCAAAACACATTTTGTTTAAAAACTTTTGTGAGATTTTAAACTGTAGATCTTATCGTGCTATGGATTTGATATTCTCAAAATGGCAATTGCAGCATTTCTACAAATCCGTTGTCTCTCCTTTTCAACATGGATTCTCAAAGAATCAGTGAACAACGACCAACCTGCTTGAATTTACTTGGTTAATTATGCTTTCGTTTCTAAAATGCAGACTGCTATTATTTTCACTGACTTCACTAAGGCGTTTGACTCTGTGCACCATGAACTCTTACTCTGACTTACTCTTACTTGACCATTTAGGTTTCCGTCAATCTCTTTTGCTTTGGAATTTTTCGCATTTATAAGGTAGGACCTAAAGAGTCATACTGAGGTTGACTTCTTCGAAACAGGTTCACGTTACTTCTGGTGTACCTCAAGATAGTCATATTGGACCTTTACTCTTCACTCTTTTATGCTCATGATATGAGATTCATTCTTTCATACACTGATCACCAACAACACTCTCATGTACAAGATGATTTGAACTCTATGCAACTTTTGGTGATCGGCCAATGAATTGCATCTAAATTGTTCAAATTGTATCTTCAAGACCTTCAATCGTACTACACCAAATCTTGTACGTTAAACAATCATATAGCTACTCTCTTGAATGAAGCCATTCATTAAACGTTGGTCTAAAGAATTTACCGATCCCTTCATAACCAAACTTCTTTACATCTATTTTTACCTTACGAGGTTTGATTTGGGACCACATTCTTCAGCTGTCATCATACTCCAGCAGGCTTCTTCTTGATCTTCCGTCGCTAACCAACCGCAGGGCAATCCTTTTAATTAATTAAAAAATAATAAACTAAATCAAGATAATTTTTAATATTAACTTCAGAATACTATTTTCGTCAATGACAAATTTAGCGGCGAAAAGGGCAAAGCTGGCCGGATGGGCAAATAAATTACCTCCATGTCGGTGATGATATCAAACATATTTTTATTCTAGGGGCTGTTGGTTCTGAACATTTCGTCTGTAAATTAGCAGAGGTCGCTCGGACGATTAGAGAATTAGAGTCAGTCGATACTAATAACTTATAAGCATCGGTCAGTCGATACTAATAACTTATAAGCATCGGAAGCATTGAGATATATGTATATGTCGCATCGTGATTATTAATTTTTTAATATTATCATTTTATTATTATTATTTCAATTTGTTCAATTAAATTCCATCATTACCATTTAATTACGATCTCTAATGAAATGTATCATCGCTAATGAAAGAAGTCCAAAACAGACGAGGCTGAGCGTTTTCTCTATGTCCGTTGTTCTCTTCCTTTATCCTTTTCTTACTTGTGTCGTCTGCATAACACGTGGTTTTGTGAGCCTCGGCCATTAGAGCCATTAGAGACGTCAGGAAGACGTGTGCCAATACTGTATGTATTGTGCGAGCATAATTGTGAAATTGCAGTTAGTCGAAAATTAAAGATGAAGCAAAGAATGTCAATGTCGAGGAAACGTAAGGCTGGCGCCACGATGGTGGAAGCGCAGGAGGATGAGCTGATAAGAAAAACCATTCTACGACTTCAGAAGTGGGATCACCTCCACGCCAAGCCATTTCCGACGACCGTTTGTGCACACTTTTGGAGACGCAGCAACGCAATATGATCGAAGTTATAAATGCTGTTAAAGGCGCTCAGTCAATGCCAGGCGATAAAAAGGCAGTTGTACTACCAAAGTTTAATCCCGAGTCTGTTGGTGCAAGTCCAGCTGCTTGGTGCTCCACGGTGGACCTCATTTTATCAGGAAACCCTCTGGATGGCAATTTGTTTCTCTGGAATGACATGGGACGAGTTAAAGGAATTGGTTTTGCAACAATTCGAAAGCAGTGGAACTCCAGCAGCTACTGTTTTTAATATTCTCAGTGGTAGTCCAAAAGACATCGAGTGCCATTCTCTGTATGGAAGTCGATTAATAACGACACTTATGGCAAAATGGAAGTCAATGACTACTGAACAAATCGCCATATCCTTTGTTCTGGCGCATGCTGCCCAAGTCGATACTAAACTGCAACGTACGGTTTTTACAACCAACATTAAAACACGTAACGAATTGCAAAATGAGATGCGGGCTTTTGCTTTTGGTAAAAAGAAAGAGCGTCCTGTTAAGGAAAATTCTGCAAGCAAAAGACAGCGTATGCACGCACCCGTAAGATGTCACTTCTGCGGAAAAATAGGCCACAAATTTGCTGACTGCCGTTCGAGAAAAAACAACGTTAAGCCCCAGCAAGGATCAAATCCAAATTCTAGCCGTTCATCTTAAGGAAAGAGTGGAGTAATTACTTGTTACAAGTGTGGAGCTCCTGGACATATTACATCGACTTGTACTGGAGGACAGGAATCAACCACTCAAAATAAAATGGATGAGAAACGTATAAACTTATGTCATGTGGCCAGCCCAATGCCCAATTGGTACTCTGATCTCATCTGGTGAGTCATTTCCATTTTGCTTTGATACGGGAGCCGAGTGCTCACTTGTAAAGGAATCTGCGTCTAAGCGACTCTCGCGAACACGAATCAGTAATATTTTAGTTTTAAAGGGTATTGGAAACAATGCAGTAACAAGCACTTTACAAATTATGTCAAATGTCATTATCAGTGGATATTGTAATATGTACTCTTGCATGACACTATTCACTTTAATCAGAAACACATCCATGTCTTTTGAGTTGTCTTTATTCATTGAACTTTAACAGTTCATATCTTATATTCCAAGCCTAAGCTGCGCAACTTCGCTGCCAGTAAACGCCGGCAGAGACGTTAGCGCATTATGTATTCCTTATAAGCTCAGCGCTGATATTAGCGAGAGCGCGAGAGAGAATGTTATATACATACATAAAGAGGGACGGTCGCGCATGTCCCCAACATGTTGACTCGGCACTTCTACTGCCCATTGCATGTGGGATCATATTACTTTGCACTTGAATTATGCTTGGGTCTTTGGCTTACGTAAACATTGCAGCTAAGTGCTACAATGAATTAAATTAAATGACACTGGGTGCAGTGTGAATTCGATATGTATGTTTATTACAGTATACTATAGTAGGTATTCCTGCCTATCTGTCTGTCTGTCTGTCTGTGTATCTATCTCTCTCTTCCTGTGTTCTGTATGTCTTCAGGGAAAAAGTATGGTGGAAAAATATGGCGGATATTGCCGAAAATATTTTCTGTTATGACTGAGATGTCATTGACTATTTCATTCGTAAATTGTGTGGCTGTTTTACCTTTTTGGTATACATTTGCCATTAGAGCTTATACTACGTCACATGTTTCACCGACAATTTTCACTTATATCTTAATAATATCTACGATCTAAGTCTCATTTTGAACTATGTAGAGGGTGGAGCCAATTATTTTTGACTTTATTACTTCAATTGCAATGCTTTCATAAGGTCCCTTTGTCAGGTTGACCAATTTGATTGCTGTGAAATTTCTCTTATCTGTGCCCTTTGGGCAGCTGATTCGTCTGTCATTGTAATAAATTTTATTAGTATAAATTGTTTTTTATTTCTAAAAAGGTGTTACGGATTTCCGTCCATTCCATAATGGGAATCTATTTTTTGAATAATTTTATTCATTATTTTATTCGTTTATTTGGAGGGAACCCTTTTATTTCGTTTAGTTATTAATATGTATAATTTTTTTCATTTAAAATGTTGTTTTACATTATATCGAGGTCGTTTGCCCTACTTGAGTATTTCCTCTTACGGCACCTATTGTGCAATTTATAAAACTTAGTGAAAGTGTTGGCACACATCAGTACGACAATTATTATTAGCAATATGGTTATTAGTTTCAATTTGGGTTGTGAAGTCTCGACTGTATTTATTACATTTGCGTTTGAATTCGCATTTTTTTAATTATGGTCTAACATAATGGATAGCTCGTTATTAATAATTATTGGTTGATCCGTTTTCGAAATCCTATTACCATTAAATATTTCTAGATCCAGTTTTAATTAAAGTATTACATTTTTGAATATAAAAATGTATGTCATTTAACATGTAACTGAAATGAATTTGGAATATGGAAATTCTTTGCTACTTTTAAATGTATATTTGCATTTACAACTTTCTACCTAATGTTTGTGTGGCTTTACGGGCCACACTCTAACCTGGCAACGCAAGTATTGCTCAGTTTTACAACATTTTTTTTTTAACAATAGTAAAGTAATAAGTAATTAGTAATCATAGTGTCCCTCGTCGATGTATCAGCTCGGCGTCGCCGGATGTGGCACGCTGATTTTCCTTCGATGCCGCAAGGGGCAGTATGCCTCTCGGAGTTGATGCTATTTCCGCTGCAGTCTTCCTTCTTTGGCGCAAGGGGCGGTAAGCCTCTCGCACTTGTTGCTATTTCCGCTGCAGGCTTCGAGTCTTCCTTCGTTGGCGCAAGGGGCGGTATGCCTCTCGCACTTATTGTTATCCCTCTGGCAGGTGTACAGGCAGTATACGCTGTATAGCGGACCTTCACAGTCTGGGGACTTCTTCTTTAGCTTTGGGATTTGCTGCTTATGTAGAGAAGGATTTTGTATTATTTTTATACTGAGATTTCTTATTTTTGAGCTAGAGGTTGCAGAGTGTGTACGGTTTTGTTTTTGTTTTTGAACTGGCTCTAAATGGTCGAGTTCGGCCGCTAATTTGTTTTCGGTGTTCCAATTTATCTGACTCTCGGTCGCGTATAGCAGCTTGTGGAGTTCAGATTTTCTTTCTTTTATTCTCTTCTGAACTCCGCTGCGTCTTGTCTTCTTTTGTTGTTGCACACTCATAACCTCTACTCACTCAGTATAAAAAGGTTCCTCAATCATTGTTCCTGTTTTTGTTCCTGCCGTTGTTGTTCTCGTTGTTGTTGTTGTTGTTGTCGTTGATCTTCCCACGTTGCGTGACACTTGTCACGGTCGCCATGTAATATGTGGGACGTTATGGTCACCAAGTAATATGTTGGACATCAAATTAATACTCTTGCATGACACTATTCACTTCAATCAGAAACACTCCCATGTCTTTTGAGTTGTCTTTATTCATTGAACTTTAACAGTTCATATCTTATATTCCAAGCCTAAGCTGCGCAACTTCGCTGCCAGTAAACGCCGGCAGAGACGTTAGCGCATTATGTATTCCTTATAAGCTCAGCGCTGATATTAGCGAGAGCGCGAGAGAGAATGTTATATACATACATAAAGAGGGACGGTCGCGCATGCTAAACATGTTGACTCGGCACTTCTACTGCCCATTGCATACTTGTGGGATCATATTACTTTGCACTTGAATTATGCTTGGGTCTTTGGCTTACGTAAACATTGCATCTAAGTGCTACAATGAATTAAATTAAATGACACTGGGTACAGTGTGTATTCGATATGTATGTTTATTACAGTATACTATAGTATACTACATTTCCCTCCTTTTGAAAAATAACGTTATTTAGTGAAGTTATTTTAGTAGTAAATTATTATATATATATATTTTTGTTGTTGTTGTTTATCTTAATTGTTTTCTTTTTATATTTTATATTAGTTTGTGCGAATATATTTTTAAATGTAATGAAAGTTAAAATTAAATTTCTTTTCTTTTTATATGGAATAATTTGCTTAATAGATGATTTAATGATATACATTTTTTTTTGTTCTTTCTTTATATATTTAAAAATTTTAATGTGCTCATTTACACTATTAAATGCCTTGTTAATATTAGCTTTCTTACTAAAAATTAATTCAAAGGGACAGTAATCAAACATCCCAATCAGTTATATCAACTGATATATAAGAACGAATGAATTCGATTAACGTTCTATGACTTCGTTCCACAGCTCCTAAGGTCTGGTGGTGGTGTGCTGTATAAGTTATGTTTTTAATACCAAGGTACTTACATAAATCTTCTATAACTGAATTTTTATATTCTGTACCCATGTCCGTAATGAACGTCTTCATTGGACCGTATTTCAGAATAAAATCTTCGATTATAGCTTTAGCTACGACTTTTGCACTTTTGTTTGGAATAGGTATGGCAACTAGATATTTTGTTAAATCGTATATCAGTGTGACTGCATATTCGTTGCCTTGCTCTGATTTTGGTAGTGGACCGATCGTGGCTATTATTACTCTATCAAAAGCATTGATTGGGGTTTCCGTAATTGTTAAAGGAGTTTTGGTATGTGTTGTCACTTTTGATTTTTGACATTTTTGTATATACTCAGTATATACATACCTTTCCAATGTGTTTTGACCTTGGCCAAGGCTTTTGTAATGCCTGTGTGACCTTCTTGTATTGGTTCATTATAAAATGTAGACAATATAGCTTCTTTTTCTTCTTTTATTAGGGTCACCAGGTTGAGTAGCGCTACTCTTAATGTTTTCAATATTTTATTGCCCATTTGTTTGAAATTATGAATTGAAACTTGTTCAAAAATATTTTCCGACGGTGCCACTTTGAGTTGGCTGATTTCATTTATACCGGCTTGCGTTTCAAGCCTTTGGAAGAACTGACCTAAGTCAAGAATTCCATTAGTATATAAATCGCTAACATCTTATCTTGCATTTATTTTCTTCCCATGTTTACAGAAACATAGCATATTTTTTACATGCAAGGTCGCTACTTTACGTACATCATGATTGTTTATGACTTCATATACGTTGGGCTTTGAAGCTCTTTCTAAAGAATGCATAGTCAATTCTATTTCTTTATTATCTCCTTCGCAGGATTTCTGTCTACTTTGGTGCCTGGTAGTGACTTTAAGGACTTTTATTTGAATGTCTTTAAGTTCTTGAATGGTTATTCTTCATAACGCATCCGCTACGATTATCCTTACCTCTCTAGTTGCCCAGTATTTCAATAGTGATGTTGTCCTCTTGGCTACTGCTTTGATACCTTGTCGTACCCTTTTGGATTCCGGCTCTCAGCTTCACCCTATAACGTCTCGCCTTGCTCAACAGCTTCAGTTAAAGAAGCACAAGTCTTCAGCCATTGTCTCTGGTCTAGGAGATTATTGTTTTGACACAGAAGGAAATACGTACACTATAACGATACAGTCTCGAGTATCTGAGTACTCAACATGCCTCACAGCTCTGGTAGCGCCTACAATAACTGATAGTCAACCGAATTTTACAATCAACACTATGAATTGGAACATTCCCGCTAACATAAACCTTCCCGCTAACCACCTTGAGCTTCTCAGCGTAGGCCAGATAAAGCTTCTCCCAGGGCTACCATGTCTTCAGAAAACAAGGCTTGGTTGGGTAGTTTTTGGAGCCTGGCCGCGTTTGGGGGTTCTAAATTGATTGCGAAGCATACTGCGGGCAAACTTGAGTCAAGTTCTGAAGAACGTGCTGATGAATTGGTGCATCGATTTTGGGAGATAGAAGCCTGCTTGGAAATTACACCTACCACATCAAAGGAAGAAACTGATTGTGAAGAGCATTTCTTAAGGACTCATACCAGATTGCCTAGTGGCCAATATTCGGTTCATTTACCCTTCAAGCGAAGTTTGGAATGTCTTGGGACGTCATACCAATAAGCCTTTCGTCGGTTCCTGACCCTGGAACGCAAACTACAAAATCGTCCAGACCTGAAGATTCAATATTCAAATTTTCTAAAGGAATACTTGGATCTGGGACATATGTCGCTTGTCGCTCCAGAGTCCGTAGGACTTCAACAATATTTTCTTCCTCATCACTGTGTCTTTAAAGAAGACAGTTCAACGACAAATTTGCGAGTCGTTTTAGACGGCTCCGCAGCTACCTCGTCTCGATATTCATTAACTGAACTATTGATGGTTATTCCGGTTATTCAAAGCTCGTTATTTCACATCCTTCTTCGTTTTCGTAATTTCCCGGTCGCCCTAACAGGAGATATTGGTAAGATGTATAGCTGCGTACGCGTTACAGCACCAGACGATTTTTTTCCAATGCATTCTGTGGCGAGACTCGCCAGAACAGGATGTACAGATTATTAAGCCGGATACAGTTACATACGGAACAAAGCCTGCTCCATTTCTCTCTGTCCGTGCTATGCATAAGCTGCCTGTGGATGAGGAAATTAACTTCCCAATTGGATCTCGGATTCTGCGGCGTGACTTCTCGTTGATGCCCTCATTTCAGGTGGTTACTCGATTTAAGAAGCAGAGGAAATTCTTAGTCAGATGGATGGCGGCAAGTGGGGGCTTCAAGCTGCGAAAATGGTGTTCAAATAATGATGCTGTTCTAGAAGGGATACCCTGAAGAGGACAGAGAATCGTCTCTAAAGTTTGATGATGGCGTCGGATCGATTGGTGTTTTCGTTCTCGTCCATTCAGCAGAGATCCAAACCATCTAAAAGATCGATTCTGTCGACTATAGCTCGCTTTTATGACTCGCTTAGACTTATAGGGCCGGTAATCGCTAAGGCTAAAATCTTTTTGCAGCAGATCTGGAAGGAAAAGCTTGATTTGGACGAGAGCCTGCCATCATCACTAGCAACAGCTTGGAATGATCTTAGCTGCAGTTTTGAGAAAGCATAATTTCTTAAATTTCTTCGTCTCGTGTCTATACCTGCAGCAGAGTTAGAAGTTCACGGTTTCTGCGACGCCAGCATCGAAGCATATTGGGCCTGTGTCTACGTCATTTCTCGACGACCACAAGCCAGTTGTCAGCTGTTGTGTTCCAAATCGCGTGTAGCTCCTCTGAAAACAATCAAAGTTCTAAAGCTAGAGCTATGAGGCGCCGTCTTATAAGCTAATGTCATGCGTGAGATATCTAAAATGGCACTCTTTGTTGGAAAATTCTACTGCTGTTCGGATTATTCTGTTTGCCTTTCTAGGATAATGACCGAGCCCTGCAAGCTCAATGAGTTTGTAGCTGATCGTGTTACAGCAGTTCAAGAGCTAACAAATGGCATGGAATGGCGCTACGTTCCTACTTTACTCAATCCGGAAGATATACTCTCGAGAGGATCTACACCCAGTGAATTAAACCAATCGTCACTGCGGTTCAACGGCAAAGAATTTCTATGTGGAAACAAATTGGACTGGCCTGCTTCTTGCTTGCCAGAAAGGCCAGAACTCGAGCTAAGAAAATAGGTCATCTCCCTTCGTTGATATATCTGCCACTTGTAAATACGCTAGCTCATTTGATACAACGTAGCGTATATTCGCATATATCTATAAATTCATACACAGAAGCAGCCATCCTGGACTAACAGTGTGTGATATACCACATGGGACCCAACTCTTACTGCGTCTCGTCCAGCGAGCACACCTGTGGGAAGAGATTAAATCACTGCGATCGAGAAGAGCTCATATTCGGTTGCAGTATTGGCCGATTGGTGGAAGGAAGACCGTATCCAAGGTGGTTGGCAAATGTGTGAGATGCTTTCGTGCCAAGCCACGATTAGTAGAGATCTTCCCAAAGAACGTTTGACTGCTTGTCGAGCCTTTGAAGTCTCTGGGGTTGACTATTATGGACCATTTTTCTATAAGCCAGACGTACGTAATAAAGCTCCAGTCAAATGCTACATGGCTGTCTTCGTCTGCTTCGCAACTAAAGAAGTTCACCTGGAGCTGGTCAAGAATCTTCCGACGGCTTCATTCTTGAATGCGTTCAAGAGGTTTATTTCGACTCGAGGCAGGCCATCTCAGATATGGTCGGATAACTCTATTAACTTTGTCGGCGCCAAGAACGAGCTTCTGGAACTCAAGCGTCTTTTCATCAGTCACATTCATATTGACTCAGTGCAGAAGTTTTGCATGGCTGACTCCATTGATTGGAAGTTTATTCCCCCTCGTTCCCCGCATTTTGACAGCCTTTGGGAAGCAGCAGTGAAGACAGCGAAGCATCATTTTTATCGTGCTGTCGGCTCTTGCGTTCTTAACTTCGAAGAACTTTGCACCCTTCTCTGCCACATATCATCGATAATTAACTCCAGGCTATTGTTTCCTCTTTCAGAAGATCCAGCAGACCTAGATGTGCTCACTCCAGCTCAGTTCTTGATTGCTGCATCCAGCTCATCATTCGGTGAGCCTGATGTGATGCACCTTCTATTCAATCGTCTGTATGGCTGGCAACGTGCAACACACCTCAACAACTGTTTAGGTCCCGCTGGCGTGTAGAATATTGAACGCCGTTTCAGCAGCGCTCCAAATAGCGTACTCCGAAACCAGGCATATGTGTCAACGATCTAGTCCCCGTAAAGGATGAAAATCTGCCACCTCTAAGGTGGCCACTGGCGAGGATCACGGAGCTAATCGTGGGATATGATGGAGTCGCTCGCGTAGCCATCTTGCGCAGCGCAACCGGAGAGATAAGAAGAGCTGCAAACAAGCTGTGCGTACTGCCCATCAAGGACTCAGTTGAAAGCCCATGCCTTTCAACGGGGGAAGAATATCTGTCTACGCAGCCAAAACAGCTGGAGCGACCTCGCCACTGATAAGAGCAGCATCGTCTTCTTATCTTGTTATAATTGCTCTGCTAAGCAACTGCTTAAATTTCGCTCTTAAGATTATTTACATTAAGCTGGCGCTCTTCGCCGTAAGGATCATTTATTGCCCTAACATAACCTTTTGCTAAGGCCTCGATGCTGTGCGTCGAGTCTAGTTAAGTTCGTTCGCTTTGTGCATTTGGTACGCATCGGCCACTTGCATTATAAAAACATATTAATTTGTCGCAATTTTCGCTTTTTCTTAAATCGGCACGTACCTATTCGGGTTTGCTTGCCTGCAACACCTATTGTTCTTAAATACTAAACACAGACCAATCCGGGTCTGCCTGCTTATCGTAACTTATAATAAATATATAAATAAATTGGAACACAAGAAATAAAATAGTTATTTATTATTATTTGTGAAAGCTATTGAAAAAGCGCAATAGCGCAACAATTATATCTTGTAATTTTCTTCCCATGTTTAAAGAAACATAGCATATTTTTTACATGCAAGGTCACTACTTTACATACATCGTCATTTTTTATGACTTCATATACGTTGGGCTTTGAAGCTTTTTCTGTAGATTGCATAGGCAATTCTTCTTCTGGTAGTGACTTTCAGGACTATTATTTGTATGTCATTAAGTTCTTGAATGGTTTTTTTGATAACGCATCCGCTACATGATTATCCTTACCCTTAAGATACTCTACTGTAAACTCGTACTCTTCTAAATCAAGCCTCATTCTGGTTAATTTTGATGTGGGATTAACCCTTGAAAATAGGTAAGTTAACGGCCTGTGGTCTGTTTTGACTGTGAAATGTCTACCATATACATATGGTTTGAAGTGATTAATTGCCTAATGAATTGCTGATAGCTCTTGTTCTGTGGTTGACTTATTACTTTCACCTTTAGTGAAACTGCGAGATGCTTATGCTACAGGTAATTGAAGACCGTTATAATTTTGAGTTAAAACTGCTCCACATGCCTCCTTGCTAGCATCTGTGATTATGCAAAATTCTTTGCTAAAATCGGGGTATTGCAGTACCACCGTAGTTGTTATTGCCACCACGGTGGTCGCCACGGCCATATGAGTTGCTACCATATGAACCGTTTCCCCTTCCTCTGTAATTACCTCTGTTGGTATTACCTTGGGAGTTTCTTCGTCCTCTTGTGAATAAAATAGAGTTCATACGACCAGTCATCTCAGTGCTGTAATGAACTTATTTGGCTACCGCTTCAATCATTGTTTTGAATGAGCCTGCCTCAAGAATTGCCTTGAGCTTTCCATTTTCGCTATTTCTTGTCATTGTTGTTATGGCTTCTTTGGTACTGAAAATGTCAGCAAGTTCAGCACCTAGGCCTTCATCAATATACGATTCTTCAAACAATTTGCGTAAATTTCCTATTTCATTCGTAAATTGTGTGGCCATTTTACCTTTTTGGTATACATTTGCCATTTTAGCTTTTACTACGTCAGATGTTTCACCGACAATTTTCTCTTTCAATATCTTAATAATATCCACTATCTTAGTCTCATTTTGAACTATGTAGAGGGTGGAGCCAATTATTTTTGACTTTATTACTTCAATTGCAATGCTTTCATAAGGTCCCTTTGTCAGGTTGACCAATTTGATTGCTGTATCTTTGCAAATTTGCGTCCATTCCATTTATTGAAATTTTTAATTTATCTGTGCAAACGCACAATAATAATGTCAGTAGGTCCTAAAATAGGGTGTTCTAGTTTTTGGGTGTTTTTTTCAAAGCTACAAATTTTAACGTTCTGCCTAATATTGGGTGCTCTTTAATTATCGACCTAATTTGTATACCCGGAAGGGTTGTCGATACTATTACTTTTTCTGTTTTTGTATAATGTATTAACGGTAAGAAATCTAAATGAAATGTATCTATATATAAAGTTTCTAATTTGTGCAATGCCGCTATGACCTCCTTGTATTGGATCGTCATGGAATTTAGACAGTATAGCTTCTTTCTCTTTTTGTTTTTCTATAAGGGTCACCGGGTTGAGTAGCGCTACTCTTTATGTTTTCAGTATCTTATTGCCGATTTGTTGGAAATTATCATTTGAAACTTGTTCACATTATTTTTCCCACGGTGCCACGGTTCTATATTGTCTCCTGCGCAGGATTTCTGTATACTTTGGTGCCTGGTGGTGACTTTCAGGACTTTTATTGATATATGTCTTTGAGTTCTTGAATGGTTATTCTTGAGCTCGTACTCTTCTAAATCAAGCCTCATTCTGGAATAACCATTGAAAATAGGTAAGTTAACGGTCTGTGGTCTGTTTTGACTGAAATTGCTGCTCGTTGCTTTTTGTGTGCCCCTGCTAGAACATCATCGACATACATGTAATTCTCAATTATATCGGATGCGATGGGACATTGTTCGTGTATATCACGAGCAAGTTGATGGAGAACCCGAATTGCGAGGTATGGAGCACACTTTACCCAAAGGTAACTGTGTTGAGTTCGAAGTCGCAAAGTTCTTCGTTCTCATTGCGAAAAAGTATTCGCTGGTAGGGCGTATGTCTTGGATCGACCAGGATTTTCCGATACATCTTAGTTATAGCGGTAGAACGGCCACTTTAATATCTGAATCGTCAGATCGGATTGGAGTATGGGTCCTGTGTGTATAATGTCATTTAGGCTTTTGCCATTGGAGGACGGGCTGGAGGCGTTAAACACGTAGTGAACCTAGCATGATGCGGCAAATAAAAATTATTGGGGTTGCTGTTTGGAGAGACTTGCGTCATATGACCTAAGTCGAAGTACTCCTGAATGACGGAGTCGTACTGCTCTTTCAAAGGAGGGTTTCTTTTTAAACGATTCTCGTTCCTTAGAGACTGAGCTAGTGCAAAAGATCTTGAATGTCCCAAGTCTCTGCGATTAGGTTCCTGGAAAGGTAGGGTGACTACATATCTGCCATTCTCATTCCTCTTTGTTGTTTGGATAAAAGTACTCTCACAGAAAAAATCGGAGCTCTTTACCAGTTTGACTGGAATGTCCTCCACCTCCCAAAATGTTGTAAGAATACTGTCTAATTGTTATCAGCGCCAATCAGCACATCTATCTGCGAACTCCCGTGGAAATTTTCGTTTGGCAGGGATCGTACATGATGGTAGATTCCCTGGCAAAGTTTGATTCAATCCCGAAACGGCAGCTTTATCAGCTGGGAGAATCGCTCGGAAATAAATGTTGCCTCTGATCCCGAGTCGATCAATGCACGAGCTGTTGGGATGGAGTTGACTGTATGGATTGATTGGAGGCAGCTGCTTGTGGCATGGAGACTACCACAGGGGCCAATTGTGGAGTGTCACTACGGTGCAAGAGTGTATTGTGACGACCCTTGCACGTAAATCAATTGTGAACACTTGTGCAATCCCTTAACTGATGACCCCTAGCGAAACAGTTCAAACATAGTTTTTGCTGTCTGATGTAAGTTGCCCGTCAGAGAGACGGGCATTTAGAGAAATCGTGGGCACAGACGGATAGGGTGGTTCTCCCTGGAGCACAATTTGCAACCTTGCGGCTTGTTAGCGACCTTTTTCTCAAATGAATTAAGCCTTTTTGTGGTAGGAGGTTCTGTGCGAAAAATTTTGGAGAGCGCTGGAGTAGTTGCGATTGGCTTTAGCTCTTCTATCGCCTCTAGAGTGCGATAACATTCTAAGAGAAAGGTGCTCACCTCAAGCCAAGATGAAATGTCGTTCTTTCCCGAGATGGACCGTTTCCCTAAGAAGAGTGCTAATTTGGGTAACTTGTGGGAGCATACGAACACGAGGATACAGTCCCAGTTTTCTATATTAATCTCGGATAACTCCAGAGCTGTTAAGCAACCTTGAATTGTGCTCTAAAGTTCCTTTATTGCCGTTTTAGACTCTTGGGAGATTGGCTGCAGGTTGAAAAGAACCTTGAGCTGGCTGTTGACTAACAGTCTTCGGTTCTCAAAACGTTCAGTCAGATTGGCCCAGGCTGATCGGAAGCCATCGTTTGTCAAAGGTGACTTCGACACAATCGCCTGAGCCTCGCCGCTGGATTTCGCATTGAGATTGAATAATTTCTCGACCTCTGATAACCTAGGAATAATTATGTAAATTGCGGTAAAGAAGTCTCGAAATGTTGGCCAACGTATATAATATCCGCGTAAGATTTCTGTGACGCAAGGAGGTAGGCGACAGCCGGTGGGAACATATGTCGGAATGGCGGACTGGGCGGACGGTCTATGTTGGACGTTACCAGTATCGATCTGCTCGCTTAGTTTAGCGGCGCATCTCTCATATAACGAGTAGCAGTAGTCATACTTGGACTGCATGATTGCAATGGTTTCTATTGAACCGGCTTCTGAGATTGCTGCTGAGCCGACCTCGTACTATTTTTCAACCTTGTCCCTCAAGGCTCGCATTTGGTCCCGGCGGACCTAGCATGTATAAAGAGACGGGTCAGCGCCTCCAGAAGTGTTTATTTTTGCCTCGAACTGACTAAGCCTATCAAAGACAGCGATAAACTTGATCAAGGCCGCGTCTGTCATATTTTGGGCCGTTTTTGGTGATAGCTCGCGTGGAATCGGACTAGTTCTTGTGCTGACAGTTGCCTTAGCGCGTCCGACTGCAGTGGTCAGGCTTTGGCCTTTGGCTTTGGACGGCGGGAGACTGATTTTTATCAATGGACTTGGCCTCGAACTAAGAGGTGCCTTGGCAATTCCCCTTGGCGTGGACGCGCATGATTCGCTTTTAGTCCGGGACGTTATTCCCCTTTGGACTGTTGGAGACGGAGAAGCTCTGGAGGTGCTTGCGGACGGAACTTCTAAGTTGTGTTTTGTTTCCTCTTTGCCAGTTGGCATACTAGGCGGAAGCGATTGGGTAAAAAAAACAGGGGTGCTTGCTCCTAGTAGTAGAGGTTGCGATGCTTGAATCGTAAAAAACACTGGAATGCCGATACCAATAAGTAATACAAATACAAATAATAATATTAATAAGTAAAAACAATGGAAAAAATGATAAAAAATTTACCTTATTCTTTGAATTCGGTAACGGATGGTTTATTTTTACTTTTTTGTGGTACTCATAAAATACCCACAAATGTGGAACTTCGAAGTTAATGTGTAGTTGTTTTTGTTCACTTATAATAAATAAGTAGTATTATTAATCTATTAATTGTGATTGTTGTGTTTTTATTGGTGCGTCTCGGAACAAGAGTAATTGTATGGGACTGTGTGCAATTGCATACTAACGTGTAATTGGAATACGGATCGGCAGTGTTTATTTTTACATATATGTGTGTGTGTGTATATACGCAAATACGCCGGTTGTAATTGCAATGTATTATATTTGTAATTTGTGCTGTGATATTTCTTTTATTGTATATGCAGTTAAAAATATTATATGTGGACACACATAGTCCATATGATTTTGTGGATTTATTTTTCGGATGTGTGTACTATGTGGTTGCACAAATATTTTCGGTTGCACTATGGAATAAATCATAAGTTGAGATATTGAACTGGAGTTTTTATTTATTTTTATTAAATATTACAATGTGTTAAATATAGTGTTTTTTTTTTATTTAAAGAATATATTTAGAAAATTATATAAGGATTGTGGATGTATTTTAAAATGCATATATATATTATATTAGGATTTGGATTTATGTCGTTTGATTTAATGTATATGTATCTATATACGTGCCGTATGAACTTGGTGTATGTTTGTGTGTCGGACTAAGAACATGAAATAACAATATTAATTGGGAAACAATATTGTGAAGCACCTTGTCAGATTAATTGTGGAAACGTAATTAATTCCTCCTTTTGTTTGAGAAATAGGAAAGTGTACAAGTGCGTACGTATGTACATACAAAAATGTTAAACTGGAGATGAAAGTAATACCCACAAAACTAAACTGCTTTTAGTTTGGACAGTGCTCCTCTGTTTGCGGAAGCCGAACCGCTGGTCAGAGAGTCCGTGGCGATCTGCGATCTCCTTCTCTAATCGATCGCAGATTATGCGCTCGAAGAGCTTGCCCGTGGCGTCTAGCATGCAGAGTGGCCTGTATGCTGAGGGGTCCTGCGGGTCCTTTCCGGCTTTTGGGATAAGGACCAGTCTTTGCAACTTCCAGCTCATCGGAAAGGTTATCTCAATAATGCATTGGTTAAACACATTTATTATTGTGTTTGGGTGGGCGCTAGCGATAATCTTCAACACTTCGTTGGGAATGCCGTCTGGTCCTGGCGCTTTTTTTGTTTTGATACGCTTTACCGCGGCAGTTATGTCGTCCGTGTCAATGGAAGGCGCCACCGATGTGTATACGGCTGGCAGATGGTGTCGTAGCTCTGTCTGGTGCGGGAACAGTGTCTCCACTATCTGTTTGAGATGTTCCGAACAGGTCGATACGGGGCATCTTGCGATGGCTTGGCCGAAGGGCTGAGTGTCGGCTTCATCGCAGAGTTGCATCCAACATTTCCGCTTGCTTCGCTTGATAGCCTTGTGGAGCATAGCTCGACTGTAGTGGTAGGCTGCCTGAGCTTCTTCGGATTCGCGCTCCAAGGCCAGGTTTGCCGTAGCCCGTCGAGCTCGCTGCGCAGCGCGCTGGTACAGGCGTCTTGTTGTGTGGCACTTTTTACGAGCATTCTCAATCTCATCATTCCGCCAGCGGACTAGCTTATGCTTGTTGTAGCCTTTCGTTTTCCTCTTCATTGCTGCATCGCAGGCTCGTTGCATTTCCCGTGTTAGGCAGTTAGCGCGCTGTTCTGCGTTTCCAGTAATCGCTGTGGGGTCAAACAACGCTAAGAGTGCCTCTTTATTGACCGTTTCAGGGTCCCAAGCGATGTGATGTGTTCTGCCTGTCGGGCTTGTTTGCGCTCCATTAGTGTTGCTGACAATAGCCTGGTGGTCACTATGCGTGTACATCTGATCGATTATTGAGCCCCGTCCTTCTAGTTCGATGAGGATTCGTGCGTATTCGTCTAGTTGAATGCTGGGGGCCAGATAGCAGCAGTACCAGTAGATGCCGCCGATCTTGGCTCTTGCGTATCCCAGCGCCGTTTTCCTTTCGCTCACTAGGAGTGGTGGGCTTCCGCAGCTCCATATAGCCGCAACATGTTCGGTGTTTTGGACCCAACTCTCTTCAGACATTGCTGTGTATGGCTCGCTCAGTAATGCCACGTCGGCTCTCACTGGCTGTTTGGCTCTCTCTCTCTCTGGTTGTTTGGGTAAGTAGCTCCTGCGCGGCTCTGCAGTGGTTTAAATTAAGCTGTAGTACCTTCATTTTCAATTCCTTTTATTTGATGCTTTTGATGCATGCTCTGTTCCACCGCATTTGTGGCACTTGCCTGTTTCATCGTGGCTACTTCTATACCTAGTGGTATAGGCACTTGAAGCATCTTCTGGGGATGGTTTTATGGCGAATGCGGCAGATTGCTTATCCAATTCTAATTTTGCCAATTTTAAGCAGATTTTCTGCTAGATCTTTCGGTAGAAGAACTCCAGCCGTCTGGGTTCCTCGGTATGCTGCTCGCAGTTTGGGAGTGGCTTTTACGGGCATGTGCCCGTCGATTTTGGCAAAAACTGCATTCAGTACGTCGATAGCTGAGCACCACTCGGGAATATATTTAACCTCCAGCATGACTTTTTCAGTGATAGTTTTAGCCTCCGCAAGCTCTCCCATCTTCTCTTGCACAGCCTTAAGTAGTTTCGCTGTTGCATCGTCTCCTACTTTTTCCATCTGCAGGAGCAGCTCTCCAGCGGCTGTTCGACGTATTTTCGTGACGTTTGCTACTTGACCAGCAGGGCATCTGGTCTGCTTGGCATTGTGCGTGGCTTTTTTGGTCGGCGGTTTACTTGCTGTAACGTACTCTCCTTAATGGGTCCTTCCTTAGTACGTGGCGCTGGCCGTGCTTGGCTGCTGTTTCCATTGGCTGCGGTGTTACGAGATGGTGGCTCTTCTCGGATTCTTTGCCTCAGTGTTTTGCCCATCTTTGCTGCCGGGCTTGCTGACTTCGGCGCTGGTGTGCGCGCGCTCGTAGGCATCTTATTCTTGTTGTTGCGAGCACCCGGTTGCGTGTCGCTAGGCTTCTTAGCAATTTCCTTGCATTTGCGCGAGGGAATCCTTCATTCCCTGGTTTATGCGGCGCACCACAGGATTCTTCTCATTAACGAGGTAGATTATTGCATCTAGGATTTTGCCTAGTTGCTTCATCTGACCGCAGCAGGAGTCTTTTACGCTCTTTGCTCGCTTAGACGGCGTTTTCCGGGGCGTGCTCTCAGGGCTTTTTGAGTTCCTGCCTCTCTTTGGCGTATTCATACTTGAGCCCGCGGCGTTGCATTTGGCAGCGTCGCATTTGGTCTTCAAGGGTGCATCGGCTTTGTCGGCCTGCGGTGGAGTTCTAGCGACTCTGCTAGATTTCGCAAAAGCGAGACCATCTTCGCGCTGTGTGTGGAGGTGTCCCCCTTGTGGTTTGTTGTTAATTTAATTAGGTAAATAATTAATTTAGCAAATGTTTTCGATTTCGTTGGACTTAATAGTGCACAACATTTCGGTCATTCTATTTCATTCTGATATCTCGATTCCATCATTTCTGTGCAATTTTCATTCGGTTTTCGCTCGGCTGATACAAATTATTTGTATATGATCACATCGGTGGTGATCAAAACAGCCACAAACGACTCACAGCACCGTCCGTTAAGGAGTCAAAGCGACCTTTAACATCACTTAGAGCGTTTTTCGAGAAACTCAAGGACGAGGGTAGCAGTACAACCGTCCGCAAGCCTGTGAGTCCGATTCCAACATGAGATAAAGAAGAGATAAAAGATGCAGAAGTTAAGCGAAATGGAACTGATCGATTTCGTTTCGATAACTGACCGACTAGGCCAGTTTGAAGTGAAGATCAATGACGCAGCGGACAGTGTCGTGTCACTGTTCACTCTCCAAGTCCGACGAGATCAGATCATGACTTTATGGGAAAAGGTAGAACGCGAGTACGAGTTATGTTCCAAAGCTCTCAACCAAGGCACTTGCAGCAGCAGTGATCTGGTGGATATGCAAGCCAAATATGATTACTCGTACTCGGTTTACGAGCGATGTGCAGCTCAACTAAGTTAGAAAATAGAAAAAGCCACGGCCTTAAATAGACAAGCTGAGCAACCCCCCTTCAACTTCTCCATGTCCAGGGGTTGCAGTCTTCCGCCATGCGACACTGAAGTTTTCAGTGGGGATTACCTACGCTGGCCTACTTTCCGAGACTTGATTACCGCGGTTTATGTAAACAATTTAAGACTGACGCCGGTGGAAAAAATGTCCCACCTAAATTCCAAAAACAGCGGCGAAGCTAGGGCAATTGTCTCCAAGTTCCCGCTCACGAATGACGGCTTTCAGTCAGCGTGGGCGAGCCTGACGGAGAGATTGGAGAATAAGCGAATATTAGTCTATAGTCAATTGAAAATTCTTTTCAATCTCCCCTCAGCAATACGAGTCTGAGGTCGCCCTTAAAAAGCTTCAAGGCGCAATCCAGTGGCGTTTAACAACTCTTGACTTGTCCAGGGTGAGCACCGAAAATTGGGATTGTCTGCTTATTTTCTTGTGCGAGAGAGAGTTTCCATCATTAAGTAACAAAAGTTATGCTTAAACACCAATAGTTTTCAACCCTCCTTCGTCTATCCAGTCCACTTCTACTTCTACCCAAGCTACCGTTCAAAACTACTTTTCTGCAAACTCACATGGTGTTCTCCTCGGCACGGCTGTCATCCAAGTGTGTCATTTGGGCACAAAGTATACAGCTCGGGCATTAATCGACTCTGGGCCTGAATCGGCCTTTATATCAGAGCGATTGATCAAAAGGGTTAAACTTCCTTATCAACCCGTCGACGCACAGGTCTCCGGTTTAAATCAAGCTTTTTCGGATCAACCCCAAAAACTTTGTCAATTTAATATTGGCTCTCCGATAAAGCCCTGGGTTCATATTGAAAGCTAGCAGGCAATTTGCCCTCCATCCCCCAAACTGCTTTGAAAGAACTTCTAAAATTACACTTGGCCAATCCCTCTGTCTATAGGAGCTCCTCCCATCCATATTGTTAGGTGGCTCCTATCCCAACATGTGGCACTCTCCTTGGTTAAGAAACGATTTTGGGCTGGATCCTTACAGGCCCCGTTTCAAAGACCAGTGCCAAATCTGTCGCATCCTTTTCAACTCAAGTCTCGCTGAATCCAAAAGCGAGCTTGGATAAAGTGCTCAAAAAATTTTGGGAGTTGGAGGATATTCCAGTAAAGCTGGAAAAGGAACCCGACCTGTGAGCGCAACTTTCAACAAAAAAAATAAAAAAGATAAAAACGGCAGATACTTGGTCACACTGCCATTTAAGAATTCCGATCACGTCCAGTTAGGCCATTCAAGGTCCATCGCACTAGCTCAATATCTTCGAAACGAGAATCGTTTGGCAAAAAATGCCCCCATTAAGGAGCAGTATGATGCGGTGATCCAGGACTATCTGGACTTGGTCACATGCGAAGGGTGCCTCCAAGCAATGGTTCGGATAACTTTTATCTACCACTCCATGCTGTTCACAAGCCTGATAGCACCACGACCAAGCTCCGCGTAGTATTATGCACAAGATAGTCATTCTCCTGACCCAGAGACAAGCATACACGTCAGAGTACAATTGATTGAGCACGAAAAAAAAGGTCACTTCCAGCAAACTCCTCAATTTGAACCCCTTTCTAGATGGTAAGGGAATTATTCGAGCATGTGGTCGCGTAAGAACGGCCGAAGCACTCGGCTACGATGAACGGCATCCAATAATACTGCCATACACATGTGCATATTTGCGTCTCTTCACCCATCTTATATCCTTGCATGGAAGCAACCAGCTCATGATGCGTTTATTACGATCACAGTACTGGATTCCACAATCCATTCCTACAAAATCTGCGTCATCCAAAAAAAGAAATTGCAAACGCAGCTCATGGGCGACTTGCCTGTGGAGAGAGTCACATTCTCTCGGCCGTTCACTCACACAGGAGTCGATTTTGCAGGCCCCTTCGATGTAAAAAATTACACAGGTCGAGCCTGTCTTATTACAAAAGGCTACGTGTGCGTCTTTGTGTACTTCAGCACCAAAGCCATCCACCTAGAAGCTACATCTGACCTGAACACAGAAAAATTACTAGCGGCCAATGTTCTTGTGGAAACGCTTAAGACGCAACTCCAGGCCACTTACAGTCTCCAGAAACTGTCCTGGAACTTAAACCCTCCTCCGCATATGGGTGGACTGTGAGAGGCAGGTGTAAAGAGTTTCAAAACTCTATTTTATAAGTGTACATCGACCTCCAAATACACCTTTGAAGAGCTTTCCACGCTCCATGAGTATGGCAAGCGCCAACGCGAGACTTACAACGGGACGATCTAGTCATTATTAATTATAATCTTCCAGTTAATGACTGACGTCGAGGTCCAATCCAAACGACCTATCCTGGCGACGACCAAAGAGTCCGAGTGGTCGACGTGTTTACAGCCCGAGGTGTCTCCAAGAGACCTATCTCTAAGCTGATCCTGCTCCCGATAGAATCTAGTCTCCATTTTCCATCAAGTAGAATCTCCAGTAGAGACTAGAATCCTAGATCGAAAGGTCTGCGGACCATCCGTATAAAGCCGCATAAGTAATGTCCATTATGTTTTTTTTTCAACCTTCTTCACGTAACAGCAGGATGTCTCCACGCCAACAACAAGGCCGATCCAAGAGCCGCCCGGCAACAAAATCGTTCCGATGCCGAGTATGCCGAGGAGTCCACGCGCTGCGAAAGTGCCAAAAGTTCATGCGGCTATCTCCAGAGAAGAGACTCCGAGCAGTTCTGGTAAACAAATACTGCCCAAACTGCTTAGCTCACCAACATTCCGGGGAGTCCTGTCGCCGCGACCATCCCACCCTGCTTTACCTCCAAGAAGCGCGTCGCATCCCATCGCGATCTCCGGAGCGATCCCAGACAATGCACACCACCAAGGCCCAAGTGCGACGCTCCGCGCCGCCTTCATCCGCTGGTTCCATCTCCCTGTCCACCTTGATGGAATACAAAAGGACAACCGTGCTCCCGAGAGCACTAATCCGACTTGGAAACGGCAAGGCGACCCGCGACTCTTGGGCACTTTTAGACACGTGCTGTCCGGTAAGTCTTATCGACGCATCTTTGGCAAAGGCCTCCGGGCTATCCGTCACCCGCGACGGTACAGACAACGCTTGCTCGGCCATCATACGTTGCAGGACCTCCAGCTTCCAACGAGAGTTCACCCTGCAGGTGCTGCCTACGCATCAGTTCCGGACTCCATCCAAACTCATCAGCGAGAAGCTAAATAAGCCATTTCAGAACGTCCGATTGGCAGACGATCGCTGGTTCCAGCCGGAGACCTTAAGTCTGGTGTTGGGCTCGGATATATATCCGGAGTTAATTCTCCAAGGCGTCCTGTCGGCGGCATGGCGGCGCCATGGCGGCGCATCATTGGCGCAAAACACGGTATTCGGGTGGATAATGTCCGGATCCTGCGCTCACCAGTAGGAACAGAGCCACTTACTTCTCCCCTTTTCTTTTTGCGATACTGCAAAAGGCGGGCGGCATGTTCACACAAGAAGTGTATCTGGCCGTCGCCATCCAACCGCCAATGTAACTCCGGAACCAGAACATGAAATTTCTTATCCACCACACTAATAGATTGTACATATATTCTGAAAATATACCAACCAGACAAAAAATTACCTTCAAGGGAAAGAACGTGTTTTATTTCAACTTCAAGGAAAAATATACAATATTTCAGAGCACGGCCGCTCCTCCAATTATCAACGATTAAAACAAGGTTACCTGGAAGCCCTGCGGACGCCCTACTACAACAGCGATCATGAAGTGACAGCAATTAATCTAATAAAGACAAAACTAAAAGGCCATGAACAAAACTTGATAAGCGATGAAAAAATAATCGTCTAATGATTTCGAAAAATTATCAAGAACGGCTGATTCGCCAGACGAAGTATTGTCAGCCAAACTACTTAAAGTGCAACAAAAAAGCAAAACTGCCAACCAATGAGCAGTTAACAAAAGCTTTAGACGAAGCCTTTATAAACGAAGGTTTAACGCCAGTTGGCTAATAAATACAGTACAGCCCAAGCAGTAAAGGCAATGACCTAAAACTGTGAAATCGATAAGGTAAAACTTATCATGCAGGAAGGCACATTGAATAGCATGAATGATGCCATATCCAAATTTGTCAACAGTTGCACCAAAGCAACTGGATAATCAAATTCTGTATTGTTTTACCAAAATAACTATTAACGTGGCGAAACCCGCGGCAGAGGTAATTATAGAGGCCGACCATACAACAGAGGCGGCTACATAAATAACAACAATGGTAATAGAAACAACAATAACAGAGGCAATCCTCGAGGCGGCTCATATAGAGGCGGCTCAAAGAGAGGACCCAGAGAGCAAAACCAGATCCGAGTTACACGAGGCAACTCGGCAAACCAACAAACGCCCTTGAGCAACACTAAAAATATTGCATATAAATCTAAGTCTCAGTAGTCTCATCAAAATAAAAAATTAAAAAAATTAACGTACTGTGAGGCGGCCACTAAAGTAGCCACCCCACAGTTCATAATTATAGTTATAGGATATATGTATTGTTAGCTTAAAAGCATTAGTTTTATTAGAATAACAGCATACTAAATAAAGGACAAGGAGCCACGTAACCAGCAAGGGTGTAATTTAAGTTTGAATTTAACCGCCGGCCGCCGCAGCAACCGTCCGTTGTCGATCGGTTGCACAACACCGTCTTCGAGAGCGCAACTTCAATTCGGCGGCGAAGATCGAAAGCCCCGAGCGGCCGAGGCAAGCGCACGGTCCGCTTGCGAGCGTGCCGGGACCTTTGGAGCAACTATCAGGGTGAGTAGACGTGCATCGAAAGTGAAGAGAAAACGCAGAGTGTACAGCGGAGCTCTAGGGCTCCGAACAGTGCGGCAGGGCCCGAGTTTAGGAAGCAGAGTAGGGTAGTGTTTAATTAATAAGGACCATACAAGTGAATAAAGATGAAGTTAGAAAGAAAGTCTGCCAGTTTTGATTATATTTCCCTGTTAGCCTCACTCTCTAACATAGGGGCTTACCGATGTTCGACCTAACCCTCTAGTGCGAGGCTGCGGCCCGGTGGTGAACGTGGTACGAGGCTGTTGCCCAGTATAGTGTGTTGCGAGGCCGCTGCCCGATAGTGTTAGCAGCACGAGGCTGTCTGGTAGTGAAGCCGTGCGAGGCCACGACCCGAGAGCAGTTATTTTGATTTTACTGTCAGGTAGTGTGTGCGATACGAGGCCATGGCCCGAGATCAGGAATTTCGAGTTTGCTGTCTGGTGGTAATTGTGGTTCGAGGCCTCGGCCCGTCATTTGCATGGTCACTCGACACAGTGTGCGTACTTTAGGCCCTACCCTGTTGAAGTAGTAATAGGGCCCGTTTGGTTGAAGCACTTATTTCCCCTACCCTAAACTCTCCGTGTCTTGTAACTTGCTAGTCCTGTTAAGACTGAGAGTTGTAGCCCAGCCAGTAGCTTCCTTACAAATGGCGCCCGAGCAGGGTCATAGAGGTGTTTAGGCGCGTGGCATGTTGGCAGATTAAGGCCCCGGAAGCGTGCCCAAATAAGTGTTTTCAAAAAAAAGGTTGCATACAGGCTATTTTTCGTCGGGCATACCATAGAGTGTAGGTACCCTAGCAGAGGTTAAGGGGAAAATAATTCTTCGTATATGGGCAAAGTACAAAACAAGGGTATTAAGTAGTCGAGCATACCCTAGCGAAAATTTTTCATACCCTGTGTTAGGCACAAACAGAAAGAAATAAAATGAACACATGCAAGACCTAGGCGACGAAAATGTGTGCAAAATCGAGCACACAAAGCGGAGAGCCGAATATATAACGGTCGGTCATAAAAGTGCTGCGCGCGCGCGCCACACGGGCTACGTCGAAACCACGCTTGCACACGGGTGCATCAACGCGCGCCGCAGTCGACGTCGGCGTCGAAGGTCCGTTAAGGCGTCGCGAAAGCGACTGTACAGTGGGACGAATTCAACACACGCGCGGTGAAAAGCTGAATTCGTCAGTACAGTTGGCGAAAGCAATTAGAACGGATACGTTTAATAGTGAATAAAAACAAAGTGATTAAGGCCCCGGAAGCGTGCCCAAATAAGTGTTTTCAAAAAAAAAGGTTGCATACAGGCTATTTTTCGTCGGGCATACCATAGAGTGTAGGTACCCTAGCAGAGCTTAAGGGGAAAATAATTCTTCGTATATGGGCAAAGTACAAAACTAGGGTATTAAGTAGCGAGCATACCCTAGCGAGAATTTTTCATACCCTGTGTTAGGCAAAAACAGAAAGAAAAAAAATGAACACATGCATGACCTAGGCGACGAAAATCTGTGCAAAATCGAGCACACAAAGCGGAGTGCCGAAATATAACAGTCGGTCAATAAAGTGATGCGCGCGCGCGCCAGACGGGCGACGTCGAAACCACGCTTGCACACGGGTGCACCAACGCGCGCCGCAGTCGACGTCGGCGTCGAAGGGCCGTTAAGGCGTCGCGAAAGCGACTGTACAGTGGGACGAATTCAACACACGCGCGGTGAAAAGCTGAATTCGTCAGTACAGTTTGCGAAAGCAATTAGAACGGATACGTTTAATAGTGAATATGAACAAAGTGAACAATAAGAACGGACAAGCACCAAACGAGTCAAATGGACGCGGATTAAAAGTTAAGAGAACATCAAGTGGATTATATTTTTTTTTTTATTAAGGAGTGACCGAAAATAATAAAAATAAAATAAATAAATAAAATAAATATAAATAAATTAATAAATAAAAATAAATAAATAAAAATAAATAAACAATAATAGATAAAGGAACATAATAAAGACTAAGACAAAGACCAAAGTGAAGAATGACCGAAACTTAAAATAAAAATCATTAAGTGCGCTCTGTTTACTTTTGTATTTTTGGTTTTATTTTAAGAAACAAAATAAGACAAAGAAATAATAAAATAAATAGGTGGAGATGCTGCGTAAGCGGCTGCCAGGATGGCGGCCATTGATATGAAATTTGGGCTCGGCTCGAATCTCAGTGGGCTAATACTCTGGATCCGGGGCGTCCCACCCTGGGGCGTCCCACCCGATTTTGTCGGACGGCCACGTCAAAAGTCGGAGCCTGACCTAAGGAGCTCCCAATTTTACGGGCGTTCGCAGGTGCTTACCTGTAGCTTAGCCGCCTCGGGTGTGAAGGCTCATGCTTTCGGGAGAAACGAAGACCGTCGAGCAACCGCGGTCAATGTAGAGGTAGGACGGTCCCCTGCCGAACCGGGTAGTGGTCCCTACAATGCTAGGCCATACCCTCAGTCGGAGGTAAGGCCAGTTGCAAACGTTCCGGAACAAGTTCGGAAGTGGGGCATGAAGTATGATGTCCGCTCCGATCCCCTTGGCTTCCTAGAGGACCTAGAGGAGCGCGCCATCACATATGGTATTTCCCTTGATCGATTGCGTCGGGCAATAAGTGAGGTGTTCTGCGACAGGGCTGCTTGTTGGTTCTTCAGCTGTGGGCTAAGGTATGTGTCATGGTCAGTGATTAGGAGGGGTTTCTTAGAGTTCTTCCTGCCTCCACATTACTTCGAAAGACTTGAGGACGAAATCTGGTCCCGCAGCCAGCGCGTCTGCGAGGAATTCAAGAAATTCTTGATAGAGCTGAGGGCTCTAATGCATCACGCCAGATACGAGCCGGCACAGCAGCTGCACCGGATATACGAAAACGCCGCTCCCGAACACAGGCTTTATCTGCGACGGCACGATTTCTCTACCTTATCCCAGCCAACTCTGTTGGCTGTGGAGTACGAGACAGTCATGAGGCAGAGGGGGGAATACTCAGGAAACCAATCAATGGGGTCAGGTGGTCATGAGTTCGAGTAGCGCAGAATGGGCGAGGACGGCACAGTCCCGGGGGGACACCTTAATCCGTTCCGGTCTACTCCCAGCGGATCCGGAGCGACCATTGTGGACAAGAGGATCACCGTCCAACCCGCAGTAGCCCATGCAGAGGTTGCCCATCAGATGATGAGCGTGTCATAGGTGCGGGCAAGAGGGTCACTTTGCCAGGGAATGTCTCAACGCACCCGTCTCGCCGGAGGCGAGAAACGGACAACGGCGTCGCCCAGGCCAGGATAGTGTCGGCGCCGACACACATAACGGACTCGTTAATAGGAAACAGATGGGTTCACCCTGGAGGTAGGGAAGGCATTGAGGTTGGACGTCAGCCTAGCGGGAAAGATGATCAGCATGCCCTCGATACTAGACCACGTCATCCTAGGGATGGATTTCCTGGGTGGAATGGGCACTTCCATACGCTGCGACAAGGCAGAGCTGATCGTAGAGACGAAGACGGCAGCGGTCGCCGGGCCCGGGACGAAAGAAGAACCGAACGAAGGTCTCACGAGTCAGGAAGTGGGAGTGCCTGCTCGGCAACAAAAGAGCGAGGATACTGACATGGAACCGAGGAAGGCCTCCTAGGACAAGAAAAGGAAGCACCTGCTCGGCAGCAGAGTGGAGAAAAGCCGAAAGAAGGCCTCACAAGAAAAGGGAAACGGGAGAGGGGTCTCACTCGGGATTGGACCGAGAGCTTGAGGAGCCCAACAGGCGGCGGGTAGAGCTGCAGAGGCAGGCCTACGTCGGTCATGGAGGCGGCACGGCAGAAATGTACCAGAGAAGCACGGGTACTGGCAGATACCGATGGCAGCCGATTGCCGTGAATGCACGGCATTCACAGTCCCCTGGAGAGGTCTTTTTCAATGGCGGGTGATGCCATTTGGAAACGGTAATAGGGCCGGAGGTATAACCACAGGCTTTCGCCTACCTATACAATATCGTAATGATAGGGGTGACAAAGAAGCAACACGTAGAGAATTTAAGGGAGGTTAAGGGCGGCCAATCTCAGGCTGAATAGGAAGAAGTGCAGTTTCTTCAGAGAAAGTCAGTCTATCTGGGGCATTTTATTTGTGGAGAAGGGATACGTACCGACCCGGAGAAAGTGGAGGCGATACGTAACCTTAGGGCCCCGATTAACTGTAAGGAGTTGCGGCAGTGTCTTGGGATGGCTTCATGGTACCGGCGTTTTGTTCCCAATTTCGCGACTCAGGTGCAGCCGCTAACGGCGCTCTTAAAGAAGGGACGGAAATGGGCTTGGGCCAAAGAACAGGAAGACGCATTGTGTCAATATAAAGACAGCTCGACGACTGCCCCGGTGTTGGCTTGTCTGGACTTTTCCGCCAAATTCGTTTTGCAGACTGACGCAAGTGAGTATGGCCTCGGCGCAGTGCTGACGCAAACGATAGAGGGACAGGAGCGAGTAATAGCGTACGCGAGCCGGAAGTTGCTAAAAGCCGAATCGAACTCTTCTGCCACCGAGAAAGAGTGCCTGGCAATCGTATGGTCGATCCGGAAGTTCCGTTGCTACCTGGAGGGGTTGTGGTTCCAACTCTATCGAGAGCCTATCAGGAAGAATCGCGCGATGGGCACTAGAACTGCAACAGTTGTAATTTGACGTCCACTACTGTCGAGGGAAGATCAACGTCGTGGCTGATGCACTATCAGGCAACCTCTAGAGACCTGGCAGCAAGCAGTGGTAGCCGAGGCCCCAATGCAAATGGGTCGCTAGTATGCGTGCTAGAATCGCCGAAGATCCCAGTCTACATAGAAGAAAACGGGCAGCTATATAGGCATTTGGGTCGCGGGACGGACGATAAGGACTACATTCCCTGGAAGCTATGAGAGGCTAGTGGTCCGCGACAGAGGGTATTGCAAGAATGTCATGATGCTCCTGCGGCCGGGCACCAAGGCGTGAGTAGGCGTACTAGGCGTACTACGAAGTTTGCCAGAAATTCAAGAGCGAGCAACTTAAGCCGGCCGGTCGCATGCTGACGAGGCAGGTAGCTGAGCCGATGGCGGTACTCTGAGCGAATTTCGTCGGGCCCCTTCCACGGTCGAGACATGGCAACACGATGCTACTGGTGTTCCATGATGCTTTCTCGAAGTGGGTGGAACTGGTCCAAGAAGTTCGTGTGCGACAACGGGGTACAGTTTACGAGCCGTAGTTTCAAGTCGTTCCTGGAGTCCCTGGGTGTAGAGGTCCAAGTACACTGCCCCGTACTGTCCGCAAGAGAACCCCACCGAGAGGACCAACAGGACCATGAAGACCATGCGACGAGCGCTTGCCGGAGATATCGCTGGCGGTCAACACGAGCGTGGCGAACTCAACAGGATTCAGTCCCGCTTTCCTGATGCAGGCAAGGAGCCGCGGCTGCCGCCGCTCTGTACGATCAGGTGACTCCGGGGTCCGCTACTAGTGCGCTCGACCCTAGGACAAAGGCGGATAGGGTAAAAGAAATCTTTGATATTTGCAGCTGCAGCCATTCCACCAAGAGATGACCGAAGACGAAGAGGACACACCAGGACGCCCACGAGTAGGCGAAGAGTGAGAGCGGCACCCGTCGGCCAACGTAACCACTGTACTAAAATTAAGATTAGACTAACACTAGTAGCGTAATCAGAATAGGGTTAGTAGAATGTGAGCCGCACCGTGAGGATAGGGTACTTACGACTAAGCAATGGATAATTTATAATATAATGGATAATTGTAAGTCGAATTTGCGGATGGACCCGGAAATCATCGCCATAAACGCGGCCGGGGAAGCGACGGTATCGTCGACGAAGTAAGGGGGGGGGGGGGGGGTGTGAGGCGGCCACTAAAGTAGCACCCCACAGTTCATAATTATAGTTATAGGCTATAAGTATTGTTAGTTTATAAGCATTAATTGTATTAGAATAAGAGCATAGTAAATTCAGGGCAAGGAGCCACGTAGCCAGCAAGGGTGTAATTTAAGTTTGCCGCCGGCCGCCGCAGCAACCGTGCGTTGTCGATCGGTTGCTCAACACCGTCTTCGAGAGCGCAACTTCATTTCGGCGGCAGATCGAAAGCTCCGAGGCGAAGTTGCGAAACCTCGCCGAGAAGTAGAGCGGCCGAGGCAAGCGCACGGCTCGCTTGCGAGCGTGCCGGGACTTTTGGAGCAACTATCTGGGTGAGTAGACGTGCATCGAAAGTGAAGAGAAAACGCAGAGTGTATAGCGGAGCGCTAGGGCTCCGAACAGTGCGGCAGGGCCCGAGCAGAGGAAACAGAGAGAGGAAGTGTCTAATTAATAAGGACCATACAAGTGAATAAAGATGAAGTTAGAAAGAAAGTCTGCCAGTTTTGATTTTATTTCTCTCACTCTCTAACATAGGGGCTTACCGATGTTCGACCTAACCCTCTGGTGCGAGGCTGCGGCCGGGTGGTGAACGTTGTACGAGGCTGTTGCCCAGTATAGTGTGTTGCGAGGCTGCTGCCCAATAGTGTTAGCGGCACGAGGCTGTCTGGTAGTGAAAGCGGTGCGAGGCCACGACCCGAGAGCAGTTATTTTGATTTTACTGTCAGGTAGTGTGTGCGATACGAGGCCACTGCCCGAGATCAGGAATTTCGAGTTTGCTGTCTGGTGGTAATTGTGGTTCGAGGCCTCGGCCCGTCATTTGCATGATCACTCAGTGTGGGCGCGTACTTTAGGCCCTACCCAATAGAAGTAGTAATAGGGTCCGTTTGGTTGAAGCACTTATTTCCCCTACCCTAATCCCTCCGTGTCTTGTAACTTGCTGGTCCTGTTTAGACTGAGAGTTGTAGCCCAGCCAGTAGCTTCCTTACAAAAGGCGCCCGAGCAGGGTCATAGAGGTGTTTAGGCGCGTGGCATGTTGGCAGATTAAGGCCCCGGAAGCGTGCCCAAATAAGTGTTTTCAAAAAAAAGGTTGCATACAGGCTATTTTTCGTCGGGCATACCATAGAGTGTAGGTACCCTAGCAGAGGTTAAGGGGAAAATAATTCTTCGTATATGGGCAAAGTACAAAACAAGGGTATAAAGTAGTCGAGCATACCCTAGCGAAAATTTTTCATACCCTGTGTTAGGCACAAACAGAAAGAAATAAAATGAACACATTCAAGACCTAGGCGACGAAAATGTGTGCACAATCGAGCACACAAAGCGGAGAGCCGAATATATAACGGTCGGTCATAAAAGTGCTGCGCGCGCGCGCCAGACGGGCGACGTCGAAACCACGCTTGCACACGGGTGCATCAACGCGCGCCGCAGTCGACGTCGGCGTCGAAGGTCCGTTAAGGCGTCGCGGAAGCGACTGTACAGTGGGACGAATTCAACACACGCGCGGTGAAAAGCTGAATTCGTCAGTACAGTTGGCGAAAGCAATTAGAACGGATACGTTTAATAGTGAATAAAAACAAAGTGATTAAGGCCCCGGAAGCGTGCCCAAATAAGTGTTTTCAAAAAAAAGGTTGCATACAGGCTATTTTTAGTCGGGCATACCATAGAGTGTAGGTACCCTAGCAGAGGGCGCAGTCGACGTCGGCGTCGAAGGGCCGTTAAGGCGTTGAGGAAGCGACTGTACAGTGGGACGTATTCAACACACGCGCGGTGAAAAGATGAATTCGTCAGTACAGTTTGCGAAAGCAATTAGAACGGATACGTTTAATAGTGAATAAAAAAAAAAAATTGAACAATAAGAACAGACAAGCACCAACGAGTCAAATGGACCCGGATTAAAAGTTAAGAGAACATCAAGTGGATTATTTATTTTGTTTTTTATTAAGGAGTGACCGAAAATAATAAAAATAAAATAAATAAATAAAAATAAATATAAATAAATTAATAAATAAAAATAAATAAATGAAAATAAATAAACAATAATAGATAAAGGAAAATAATAAAGACTAAGACAAATATTAAAGTGAAGAATGACCGAAATTTAAAATAAAAAACAATAATTGTGCTCTGTTTACTTTTGTATTTTTGGTTTTATTTTAAGAAACAAAATAAGACAAATAAATAATAAAATAAATAGGTGGAGGTGCTGCGTAAGCGGCTGTCTACCTACGTGCAGGATGGCGGCCATTGATATGAAATTTGAGCTCGGCTCGAATCTCAGTACGCTAAAACTCTGGATCCGGGGCGTCCCACTCTGGGCCGTCCCACCCGATTTTGTCGGACGGCCACGTCATAAGTCGGAGCCTGACCTAAGGAGCTCCCAATTGTACAGGCGTTCGCAGGTGCTTACCTGTAGCTTAGCCGCCTCGGGTGTGAAGGCTCATGCTTTCGGGAGAAACGAAGACCGTCGAGCAACCGCGGTCAATGTAGAGGTAGGACGGTCCCCTGCCGAACCGGGTAGTGGTCCCTACAATGCTAGGCCATACCCTCAGTCGGAGGTAAGGCCAGTTGGAAACGTTCCGGAACAAGTTCGGAAGTGGGGCATGAAGTATGATGTCCGCTCCAATCCCCTTGGGTTCCTAGAGGACCTAGAGGAGCGCGCCATCACATATGGTATTTCCCTTGATCGATTGCGTCGGGCAATAAGTGAGGTGTTCTGCGACAGGGCTGCTCGTTGGTTCTTCAGCAGTGGGCTAAGGTATGTGCCATGGTCAGTGCTTTCTTAGAGGTTAGAGGTTTCTTAGATTTCTTCCTGCCTCCACATTACTTCGAAAGACTTGAGGACGAAATCTGGTCCCGCAGCCAGCGCGTGGGCGAGGAATTCAAGAAATTCTTGATAGAGCTGAGGGCTCTAATGCATCACGCCAGATACGAGCCGGCACAGGAGCTGCACCGGATATACAAAAACGCCGCTCCCGAATACAGGCTTTATGTGCGACGGCACGATTTCTCTACCTTATCCCAGCTAACTCTGTTGGCTGTGGAGTACGAGACAGTCATGAGGCAGAGGGGGGAATACTCAGGAAACCAATCAATGGCAGAGCTGATCGTAGAGATGAAGACGGCAGCGGTCGCCGGGCCCGGGACGAAAGAAGAACCGAACGAAGGTCTCACGAGTCAGGAAGTGGGAGTGCCTGCTCGGCAACAAAAGAGCGAGGATACTGACATGGAACCGAGGAAGGCCTCCTAGGACAAGAAAAGGAAGCACCTGCTCGGCAGCAGAGTGGAGAAAAGCCGAAAGAAGGCCTCACAAGAAAAGGGAAACGGGAGAGGGGTCTCACTCGGGATTGGACCGAGAGCTTGAGGACCCCAACAGGCGGCGGGTAGAGCTGCAGAGGCAGGCCTACGCCGGTCATGGAAGCGGCACGGCAGAAATGTACCAGAGAAGCACGGGTACTGGCAGATACCGATGGCAGCCGATTGCCGTGAATGCACGGCATTCACAGTCCCCGGGAGAGGTCTTTTCCAATGGCGGGTGATGCCATTTGGAACCACTCTATCCACACCCAGTCTATCTGGGGCATTTTATTTGTGGAGAAGGGATGCGTACCGACCCGGAGAAAGTGGAGGCGATACGTAACCTTAGGGCCCCGACTAACTGTAAGGAGTTGCGGCAGTGTCTTGGGATGGCTTCATGGTACCGGCGTTTTGTTCCCAACTTCGCGACTCAGGTGCAGCCACTAACGGCGCTCTTAAAGAAGGGACGGAAATGGGCTTGAGACAAAGAACAGGAAGACGCATTGTGTCAATATAAAGACAGCTCGACGACTGCCCCGGTGTTGGCTTGTCTGGACTTTTCCGCAAAATTCGTTTTGCAGACTGACGCAAGTGAGTATGGCCTCGGCGCAGTGCTGACGCAAACGATAGAGGGACAGGAGCGAGTAATAGCGTACGCGAGCCGGAAGTTGCTAAAAGCCGAATCGAACTCTTCTGCCACCGAGAAAGAGTGCCTGGCAATCGTATGGTCGATCCGGAAGTTCCGTTGCTACCTGGAGGGGTTGTGGTTCCAACTCTATCGAGAGCCTATCAGGAAGAATCGCGCGATGGGCACTAGAACTGCAACAGTTGTAATTTGACGTCCACTACTGTCGAGGGAAGATCAACGTCGTGGCTGATGCACTATCAGGCAACCTCTAGAGACCTGGCAGCAAGCAGTGGTAGCCGAGGCCCCAATGCAAATGGGTCGCTAGTATGCGTGCTAGAATCGCCGAAGATCCCAGTCTACATAGAAGAAAACGGGCAGCTATATAGGCATTTGGGTCGCGGGACGGACGATAAGGACTACATTCCCTGGAAGCTATGAGTGGCTAGTGGTCAGCGACAGAGGGTATTGCAAGAATGTCATGATGCTCCTGCGGCCGGGCACCAAGGCGTGAGTAGGCGTACTAGGCGTACTACGAAGTTTGCCAGAAATTCAAGAGCGAGCAACTTAAGCCGGCCGGTCGCATGCTGACGAGGCAGGTAGCTGAGCCGATGGCGGTACTCTGAGCGAATTTCGTCGGGCCCCTTCCACGGTCGAGACATGGCAACACGATGCTACTGGTGTTCCATGATGCTTTCTCGAAGTGGGTGGAACTGGTCCAAGAAGTTCGTGTGCGACAACGGGGTACAGTTTACGAGCCGTAGTTTCAAGTCGTTCCTGGAGTCCCTGGGTGTAGAGGTCCAATTACACTGCCCCGTACTGTCCGCAAGAGAACCCCACCGAGAGGACCAACAGGACCATGAAGACCATGCGACGAGCGCTTGCCGGAGATATCGCTGGCGGTCAACACGAGCGTGGCGAACTCAACAGGATTCAGTCCCGCTTTCCTGATGCAGGCAAGGAGCCGCGGCTGCCGCCGCTCTGTACGATCAGGTGACTCCGGGGTCCGCTACTAGTGCGCTCGACCCTAGGACAAAGGCGGATAGGGTAAAAGAAATCTTTGATATTTGCAGCTGCAGCCATTCCACCAAGAGATGACCGAAGACGAAGAGGACACACCAGGACGCCCACGAGTAGGCGAAGAGTGAGAGCGGCACCCGTCGGCCAACGTAACCACTGTACTAAAATTAAGATTAGACTAACACTAGTAGCGTAATCAGAATAGGGTTAGTAGAATGTGAGCCGCACCATGAGGATAGGGTACTTACGACTAAGCAATGGATAATTTATAATATAATGGATAATTGTAAGTCGAATTTGCGGATGGACCCGGAAATCATCGCCATAAACGCGGCCGGGGAAGCGACGGTATCGTCGACGAAGTAAGGGGGGGGGGGGGGGGGTGTGAGGCGGCCACTAAAGTAGCACCCCACAGTTCATAATTATAGTTATAGGCTATAAGTATTGTTAGTTTATAAGCATTAATTGTATTAGAATAAGAGCATAGTAAATTCAGGGCAAGGAGCCACGTAGCCAGCAAGGGTGTAATTTAAGTTTGCCGCCGGCCGCCGCAGCAACCGTGCGTTGTCGATTGGTTGCTCAACACCGTCTTCGAGAGCGCAACTTCATTTCGGCGGCGAAGATCGAAAGCTCCGAGGCGAAGTTGCGAAACCTCGCCGAGAAGTAGAGCGGGCGAGGCAAGCGCACGGCTCGCTTGCGAGCGTGCCGGGACTTTTAGAGCAACTTTCTGGGTGAGTAGACGTGCATCGAAAGTGAAGAGAAAACGCAGAGTGTAGAAGTAGTAATAGGGACCGTTTAGTTGAAGCACTTCCCCTACCCTAAACTCTCCGTGTCTCGTAACTTGCTGGTCCTGTTAAGACTGAGAGTTGTAGCCCAGCCAGTAGCTTCCTTACAAGTGGCACCCGAGCAGGGACCTAGAGGCGTTTAGGGGCCTGGCATGTTGGCGGATTAAACCCCTGTAAGCGTGACCAAATAGGTATTTTCAGAAGAAAAAAAGTTGTATACATGCAATTTTTAGTCGGGCATACCCTAAAGTGTAGGTACCCTAGCAGATAAGTTGAAAATAATACCTCGTATATGGGCAAAGTACAAAACACCCTAGCGAACATTTTTCATACACTGTGTTAGGCAAAAACAGAAAGTAGAAAAATGAACACATGCAAGATCTAGGCGACGAAAATGTGTGCAAAATCGAGCACACCAAGCGGAGAGCCGGGTGCACCAACGCGCGCCGCAGTCGACGTCGGTGTCGAAGGTCCGTTAAGGCGTCGCGAAAGCGACTGTACAGTGGGACGAATTCAACACACTCGCGGCGAAAAGCTGAATTCGTCAGTACAGTTGGCGAAAGCAATAAGAACGGATACGATTAATAGTTAATAAAAAAAAAGTGAACAATAAGAACAGACAAGCACCAAACGAGTCAAATGTAGGCGGATTAAAAGTGGATTTTTTTTTTTTTTATTATGAAGTGACCAAAAATAATAAAAAAAAAATTTATAAATAAAAATAAATAAATAAAAATAAATAAATCAAAATAAATAAATCAAAATAAATAAATCAAAATAAATATAAATAAAAATAAATAAATAAAAAAAAAACATAACAATAATAGATAAAGGAAAATAATAAAGACTAAGACAAAGACCAAAGTGAAGAATGACCGAAACTTAAAATAAAAAACATTAAGTGTGCTCTGTTTACTTTTGTATTTTTGGTTTTATTTTAAGAAACAAAATAAGACAAAGAAATTATAAAATAAATAGACGGGAACAAAAAATATATATATATATGCGTATATATATGGTCGCAAATAAAAACATACGGAAAATCGGAAAAGAACCTCAAGTGCATTTTCGTTTGTTTTTTTATATATTTTGTTTATGTGGAGCGATCCAAACTAAAAATAAAGAGAAAACGAATTAAGAAAAAAAAAGGAAATAAACCAATAAGGAGCAAACAAAAAAAGTGGATAAACAAGAGAGAAATAAAAGTGACAAAGACGCATAAGATAAAATAAATAAAGAGACCAACGAAACCCTTGAAGTAGAAGAGGTGAGAGAAAGTGAGAAAGCTTAAGATGGAGACAGGTGAGTGCTAAAACCCGGGGGTAGGCGTGCGCTGGATTCACCAGCGGCGCAAGGAGGAGCTGGTGGCGATCGCCCAGGAGTTTGGAGTGGAAAAGGTGGTGGGGGGGTGGGGGGCGCGTGAAGCAGCTGCGTAAGTGGCTATCTACCTACGTGCAGAATGGCGGCCATTCATATGAAATTTGGGATCGGCTCGCCGAGCTAGAATCTCAGTATGCTAAAACTCTGGAGCCGGGGCGTCCCACCCTGGGGCGTCCCACCCGATTTTGTCGGACGGCGCCGTCAAAAGTCGGAGCCTGACCTGGCGTTCGCAGGTGCCCACCTCTAGCTTAGCCGCATCGGGTGTGGAGGAGGCTCATGCTTTCGGGAGAAACGAAGACCGTCGAGCAACCGCGGTCAATGTAGAGGTAGGACAGTCCCCTGCCGAACCGAGAAGTGGTCCCTACAATGCTAGGCCATACCCTCAGTCGGAGGTAAGGCCAGTTGCAAACGTTCCGGAACAAGTTCGGAAGTGGGGCATCAAGTATGATGTCCGATCCCCTTGGCTTCCTAGAGGACCTAGAGGATCGCACCATCACATAGGTATGTAGGGCTAAGGTATGTGCCATGGTCAGTGTTTAGGAGGGGTTTCTTAGATTTCTTCCTGCCTCCACGTTTCTTCGAAAGACATGAGGACGAAATCCGCTCCCGGGCAGAAGTAGCCCGGATTGTTGTCGCCGCACGGAGGCGGGAAACGGACAACGGCGTCGCCCAGGCCAGGATCGGGTCGGCGCCGACACAAAAGGAACTCGGTAATAGGTCACCCACTAAAGGTGGACGGTGGCCGGATCGTCGCTACGGTGGAGATTGGCGGGCAAAAGATGCCTGCCACCATCGACACCGAAGCCACCCGCAGCTTGATGTACGAGAATGCACGGCATTCACCGTCCCCAGGAGAGGTCTCTTCCAATGGCGGCTGATGCCATTCGGTTTACATTCGGCGAGCCTTGGACACGGGAATAGGGCCGAATAGGCTGAATAGGAAGAAGTGCAGTTTCTTCCGGGAGAGGTTGGTCTACCTGGGACATGTCATTTGCGGGGAAGGAATACGGACTGATCCAGAGAAGGTGGAGGCGATTCGTAACCTGAGGACCTTGACAAATTGTAAGGAATTGCGGCAGTGTCTTGGGATGGCTTCATGGTACCGGCGTTTTGTTCCTAACTACGCGACTCAGGTGCGGCCGCTAACGGCGCTCTTAAAGAAGGGGCGGAAATGGGCATGGGATCAAGAACAGGAGAAGGCACTGCGTCAATTGAAAGACAGTTTGACGACTGCCCCGGTGTTGGGTTGTCCGGACTTTTCCGCCAAATTCGTTTTGCAGACCGACGCAAGTGAGTATGGCCTCGGCGCACTGCTGACGCAAACGATAGAGGGACAGGAGCGAGTAATAGCGTACGCGAGCCGGAAGTTGCTAAAAGCCGAAGTGAACTCTTCCGCCACCGAGAAAGAGTACCTGGCAATCGTATGGTCGATCCGGAAGTTCCGTTGCTACCTGGAGGGGTACCGGTTCCAACTCTATCGAGAGCCTATCAGGAAGAATCGCGCGATGGGAACTGGAACTGCAACAGTTCCAATTTGACGTCCACTACTGTCGAGGGAAGCTCAATGTCGTGGCCGATGCACTATCAGGCAACCTCTAGAGACCTGGCAGCAAGCAGTGGTAGCCGAGGCACAATGCAAATGGGTCGCGAGTATGCGTGCTAGGATTGTCGAGTTCCCATTCTACATAGAAGAAAACGGGCAGCTATATAGGCAATTGGGTCACCGAACGGACGAGTACTACATTCCCTGGAAGCTATGAGTGGCTAGTGGTCAGCGACAGAGGGTATTGCCAGAATGTCATGATGCTCCTGCGGCCGGGCACCAAGGCGTGAGTAGGCGTACTAGGCGTACTACGAAGTTTGCCAAAAATTCAAGAGCGAGCAACTTAAGCCGGCCGGTCGCATGCTGACGAGGCAGGTAGCTGAGCCGATGGCGGTACTCTGAGCGAATTTCGTCGGGCCCCTTCCACGGTCGAGACATGGCAACACGATGCTACTGGTGTTCCATGATGCTTTCTCGAAGTGGGTGGAACTGGTCCAAGAAGTTCGTGTGCGACAACGGGGTACAGTTTACGAGCCGTAGTTTCAAGTCGTTCCTGGAGTCCCTGGGTGTAGAGGTCCAAGTACACTGCCCCGTACTGTCCGCAAGAGAACCCCACCGAGAGGACCAACAGGACCATGAAGACCATGCGACGAGCGCTTGCCGGAGATATCGCTGGCGGTCAACACGAGCGTGGCGAACTCAACAGGATTCAGTCCCGCTTTCCTGATGCAGGCAAGGAGCCGCGGCTGCCGCCGCTCTGTACGATCAGGTGACTCCGGGGTCCGCAACTAGTGCGCTCGACCCTAGGACAAAGGCGGATAGGGTAAAAGAAATCTTTGATATTTGCAGCTGCAGCCATTCCACCAAGAGATGACCGAAGACGAAGAGGACACCCCAGGACCCATGGACGCCCACGAGTAGGCGAAGAGTAAGAGCGGCACCCGTCGGCCAACGTAACCACTGTACTAAAATTAAGATTAGACTAACACTAGTAGCGTAATCAGATTAGGGTTAGTAGAATGTGAGCCGCACCGTGAGGATAGGGTACTTACGACTAAGCAATGGATAATTTATAATATAATGGATAATTGTAAGTCGAATTTGCGGATGGACCCGGAAATCATCGCCATAAACGCGGCCGGGGAAGCGACGGTATCGTCGACGAAGTAAGGGGGGGGGGGGGGGGGGGTGTGAGGCGGCCACTAAAGTAGCACCCCACAGTTCATAATTATAGTTATAGGCTATAAGTATTGTTAGTTTATAAGCATTAATTGTATTAGAATAAGAGCATAGTAAATTCAGGGCAAGGAGCCACGTAGCCAGCAAGGGTGTAATTTAAGTTTGCCGCCGGCCGCCGCAGCAACCGTGCGTTGTCGATTGGTTGCTCAACACCGTCTTCGAGAGCGCAACTTCATTTCGGCGGCGAAGATCGAAAGCTCCGAGGCGAAGTTGCGAAACCTCGCCGAGAAGTAGAGCGGGCGAGGCAAGCGCACGGCTCGCTTGCGAGCGTGCCGGGACTTTTAGAGCAACTTTCTGGGTGAGTAGACGTGCATCGAAAGTGAAGAGAAAACGCAGAGTGTAGAAGCTGGTCCTGTTAAGACTGAGAGTTGTAGCCCAGCCAGTAGCTTCCTTACAAGTGGCACCCGAGCAGGGACCTAGAGGCGTTTAGGGGCGTGGCATGTTGGCGGATTAAACCCCTGTAAGCGTGACCAAATAGGTATTTTCAGAAGAAAAAAAGTTGTATACATGCAATTTTCAGTCGGGCATACCCTAAAGTGTAGGTACCCTAGCAGAGGATAAGTGGAAAATAATACCTCGTATATGGGCAAAGTACAAAACACCCTAGCGAACATTTTTCATACACTGTGTTAGGCAAAAACAGAAAGTAGAAAAATTAACACATGCAAGATCTAGGCGACGAAAATGTGTGCAAAATCGAGCACACCAAGCGGAGAGCCGGGTGCACCAACGCGCGCCGCAGTCGACGTCGGTGTCGAAGGTCCGTTAAGGCGTCGCGAAAGCGACTGTACAATGGGACGAATTCAACACACTCGCGGCGAAAAGCTGAATTCGTCAGTACAGTTGGCGAAAGCAATAAGAACGGATACGATTAATAGTTAATAAAAACAAAGTGAACAATAAGAACAGACAAGCACCAAACGAGTCAAATGGAGGCGGATTAAAAGTGTATTATTTTTTTTTTTTTATTATGAAGTGACCAAAAATAATAAAAAAAAAATAAATAAATAAAAATAAATAAATCAAAATAAATAAATCAAAATAAATATAAATAAAAAAAAATAAATAAAAAAAAAACATAAACAATAATATATAAAGGAAAATAATAAAGACTAAGACAAAGACCAAAGTGAAGAATGACCGAAACTTAAAATAAAAAACATTAAGTGTGCTCTGTTTACTTTTGTATTTTTGGTTTTAATTTAAGAAACAAAATAAGACAAAGAAATTATAAAATAAATAGACGGGAACAAAAAATATATATATATATGCGTATATATATGGTCGCAAATAAATAAACATACGGAACATCGGAAAAGAACCTCAAGTGCATTTTCGTTTGTTTTTTTATATAATTTGTTTATGTGGAGCGATCCAAACTAAAAATAAAGAGAAAACGAATTAAGAAAAAAAAAGGAAATAAGCCAATAAGGAGCAAACAAAAAAAGTGGATAAACAAGAGAGAAATAAAAGTGACAAAGACGCATAAGATAAAATAAATAAAGAGACCAACGAAACCCTTGAAGTAGAAGAGGTGAGAGAAAGTGAGAAAGCTTAAGATGGAGACAGGTGAGTGCTAAAACCCGGGGGTAGGCGTGCGCTGGATTCACCAGCGGCGCAAGGAGGAGCTGGTGGCGATCGCCCAGGAGTTTGGAGTGGAAAAGGTGGTGGGGGGGTGGGGGGCGCGTGAAGCAGCTGCGTAAGTGGCTATCTACCTACGTGCAGAATGGCGGCCATTCATATGAAATTTGGGATCGGCTCGCCGAGCTAGAATCTCAGTATGCTAAAACTCTGAAGCCGGGGCGTCCCACCCTGGGGCGTCCCACCCGATTTTGTCGGACGGCGCCGTCAAAAGTCGGAGCCTGACCTGGCGTTCGCAGGTGCCCACCTCTAGCTTAGCCGCATCGGGTGTGGAGGAGGCTCATGCTTTCGGGAGAAACGAAGACCGTCGAGCAACCGCGGTCAATGTAGAGGTAGGACAGTCCCCTGCCGAACCGAGAAGTGGTCCCTACAATGCTAGGCCATACCCTCAGTCGGAGGTAAGGCCAGTTGCAAACGTTCCGGAACAAGTTCGGAAGTGGGGCATCAAGTATGATGTCCGATCCCCTTGGCTTCCTAGAGGACCTAGAGGATCGCGCCATCACATAGGTATGTAGGGCTAAGGTATGTGCCATGGTCAGTGTTTAGGAGGGGTTTTTTAGATTTCTTCCTGCCTCCACGTTTCTTCGAAAGACATGAGGACGAAATCCGCTCCCGGGCAGAAGTAGCCCGGATTGTTGTCGCCGCACGGAGGCGGGAAACGGACAACGGCGTCGCCCAGGCCAGGATCGGGTCGGCGCCGACACAAAAGGAACTCGGTAATAGGTCACCCACTAAAGGTGGACGGTGGCCGGATCGTCGCTACGGTGGAGATTGGCGGGCAAAAGATGCCTGCCACCATCGACACCGAAGCCACCCGCAGCTTGATGTACGAGAATGCACGGCATTCACCGTCCCCAGGAGAGGTCTCTTCCAATGGCGGCTGATGCCATTCGGTTTACATTCGGCGAGCCTTGGACACGGGAATAGGGCCGGAAATGGAGCCTCATGCGTTCGCCTACCTAGATGACATCGTGATAATAGGGGCAACGAAAGAGCAACATGTAGAGAATTTGAGGGAGGTGCTCCGCCGTTTAAGGGCGGTCAATCTCAGGCTGAATAGGAAGAAGTGCAGTTTCTTCCGGGAGAGGTTGGTCTACCTGGGACATGTCATTTGCGGGGAAGGAATACGGACTGATCCAGAGAAGGTGGAGGCGATTCGTAACCTGAGGACCTTGACAAATTGTAAGGAATTGCGGCAGTGTCTTGGGATGGCTTCATGGTACCGGCGTTTTGTTCCTAACTACGCGACTCAGGTGCGGCCGCTAACGGCGCTCTTAAAGAAGGGGCGGAAATGGGCATGGGATCAAGAACAGGAGAAGGCACTGCGTCAATTGAAAGACAGTTTGACGACTGCCCCGGTGTTGGGTTGTCCGGACTTTTCCGCCAAATTCGTTTTGCAGACCGACGCAAGTGAGTATGGCCTCGGCGCACTGCTGACGCAAACGATAGAGGGACAGGAGCGAGTAATAGCGTACGCGAGCCGGAAGTTGCTAAAAGCCGAAGTGAACTCTTCCGCCACCGAGAAAGAGTACCTGGCAATCGTATGGTCGATCCGGAAGTTCCGTTGCTACCTGGAGGGGTACCGGTTCCAACTCTATCGAGAGCCTATCAGGAAGAATCGCGCGATGGGAACTGGAACTGCAACAGTTCCAATTTGACGTCCACTACTGTCGAGGGAAGCTCAACGTCGTGGCTGATGCACTATCAAGGCATCCTTTAGGGACTTGGCAGCAGGCACTGGTGGCCGAAGCCCCCTACAAATGGGCCACGAGTATGCGTGCTAGAATCGCCGAAGATCCCAGTCTACATAGAAGAAAATGGGCAGCTATATAGGCATTTGGGTCGCGGGATGGACGATAAGGACTACATTCCCTGGAAGCTATGCGTGGCTAGTTGTCAGCGACAGAGGGTATTGCAAGAATGTCATGATGCTCCCACGGTCGGGCCCCAAGGCGTGAGAAAACGGTACACTTAAAGCATATACATTGAGCATATATATATCGTAAGACAAAGGAATGGTATTCGACAGAATATGCAGACGTTGCATATTCTGCGCTATAGTCACCCCACTTATGAGTGGACGATCATATTTCGAATGCACTTTGGGTTGCGTTATGTTTAGCAACAAAGTGTCGCTAAATGGGTTATGGTTTATTTGATCTCATATACCCTTACATTGGTTGGGTATGTATTATATATATGTTGCTCATGCTACACCTCCCTTTTTTTAATATAACGTAATATTCTATTTGTAGTTATTTAAAAATTATAGTTATTTGAGGAAAATTTTTTAAATTAAATTCTGAATAATTAATTACTGAATAAATTGAATTTGAAAAAAATTTTTTTGTGTTTATTTTTTTTTTTTTAATAAAGTTGAAGTTACAATAATTGAAATTTTTTTATTTATTAATTTAATAATATATAATGAACATAAAATATAAATAAATGAATATTAAAAGAATAAATTTTTTTTTGTTTTAGTTATTAATATGGTGGCCAAACATTCTTTTTTTTTTTTTTTTTTAATCATTAAACAACTTATCCTCTTATGTACTGTTTGTTTTTTGTTTTTATTATTCATTATAACTATGTTATCGTTAGGTTCTATTTTTATGACCTTAAATGGTCCTATATATACTGGATCTAACTTATGCCCTGTTTCATTTCTTAACAGTACGTTATCTCCTATGTTTAATTCTATATTCTTTACTTTACTATCATATATAAGTTTATTCTTTTGCTTGTTTTGTTCAAGCATTATTCTAGCTCTTTTATATGCTATTTCCAATCTATATTTTGATTCTTTAGCATAATCCTCTGCATTATATAAAGGTTCAATGTTTTCAATAACACTCTTAATTGCGTTGTTAATGATTGAGTTTTTGCTAAAAATTAGTTCATATGGGCAGTAGTTGTGCGTTGTGGAAGGTGTTGTACTAAAACAATAAACACAATATTGTAGCTAAGTATCCCAATCAGCTTTATCAACTGAACGAATGAATTCGATGAATGTACTTTTGAATGTGCACTTTTTCACATAATTTGTGATATCATGCGTCATATTTTTCCAATAGTAATAGCGTTTTATTTTTGTTCCCGTATGTATGACCTCCTTGAATTTGATTATCATGGAATGTAGACAGTATTTCTTCAATTTTTATATTACTTTTCCAATTTCTTACTGCCCATTTCTTCTTTAAAGGAGAGAGGCGGCCACTATGGTAGCCCCCCACAGTTCATGATTATAGTATTGTCAGTTTATTAACATTAATTCTATATAAGGGCAAGAAGCCACGTAGCCAGCAAGGGCAAAATTTAGGATTGAATTTAACCGCCGGCCGCCGCAGCAACCGTGCGTTGCCGATCGGTTACTCAACACCGTCTTGAGAGTGCAGCTTCAATTCGGCGGCGAAGAACGAAAGCTCCGAGGCGAAGTTGCGAAAGCTCGTGGCGAAGTTGAGCGTCCAAGGCAAGCGCATGGCTCGCTTGCAAGCGTGCCGGCACTTTTGGAGAGAGCATCAGAGTAAGTAGACGTGTGCAGCAGAAGGCAGAGAGAAGAGGGAGACTTAGTGTGCGCAGTGGAGCGCTAGGGCTCCGAACAGTGCGGCAGGGCCTTAACTTAGGGAATCATGTAAGATAGTAAACGATAAGTAAATATGAATAAATGAAATTAGCAAGGAATTCGTTCGTTTTCGATTAATACTTAATTCGGACCCCGAAGTTAACCATTATTCAGCATAACCTGATAAGATCAGGCCATAGTACCGTTTTAAAGTATAATCGCGTGATGTAGAGCTTTTGAAAGCTTCCTTATTGTTTTTGTCCCTGGGAAGTAGTAAAGGTTAAAAGTACAGCTCAGCATGTTATTTATATTTAAAGCGCGGGCGTGTTAAGTTCATAACATTTATTTTCGATGCAAATAATTTTCGCAAAAGCCCTCAAAGACCAAGATTGCAAGTGTGGTACAGTTTGAAAGTGTTCTTTTGGTACGCTAATAGAAACTAAAAAGCTTCATAACAACTCGAACCAATAACTTAATTGTGATTCGGGGTGACCCTTTAAGAAAAGGTATTTATATGTGCTAGTGTTGAGACTTGGAATTAATTAAGGCTTCCACAGTTTTCGTGTCTGCTCTGCTAGAGCCGTTCTACTAGTCAGTAGCTTGCTGACAAAGAGCAGCGGGAATATTTAGACGTGCTAGTCGGCGCTACCAGAAGGGGAGATCGGACCAGACAAGGGCAACACCAAGAGCACGTGTCGCACTTAGCAACCCAGTAGGACCAATTTTGTTGCTATTTTACTTATCAGCCGCGGTCTTGCGAAGAACAACATCTGGCAGAGGCTTGGAAAACGGCATCAAGCTGTGTATTACCTTCGGTGTACCCTTTCGCTTGCATTGGCTTGCCATATAATTTGAATAATTAGTAGTTTCTTTGTTTTTATTTTTAATTTTTTCTGATATTGTAAAAGTGTGCAATGAAAATACCCTAATAAGTATATAAGTATACCACTGAGCTTGCATTTTAATGGATTTATTTAAATAATTTTTTTGTTTTGTTTTGATCGCACTTAAACTATTTGTTTATGGTAAGTGCCGAAGGGAAAGGAAAACCCCGACCAGTCGGACGAGCGATTGTCATTAGCAAGAAGTGCGAACCTCCAATCCCTATGCACCCGGTTAGGCAACAGCCACGGCCGTTTGTTATATTTTGAATGATGGCCAAACAATGCCTATGGATGAATTACTCTACCGAGTGCGATCCCTAACAAAATTTGGGTAACGACTACCAGCTTCTTAATCACCATTTATACGTACTTTTTAATGGTAAAGGCAGCGATTGGTTTTGGAAGTTTCATCGACAGATTGCAATTTCAAGCTCTGTCTGCATCATGAACTTCTCCACGTTAGCATTCAGAATTGATCTTTTAAAGAAAGAGCATTACGTTAATATGTTTCCGAATTATCATGCGAAGGTATTGGTAATTTGCCGCTTGTTCCAGCGGAGGCTGAGATTCAGAATATAAAGCGTAATAAGACAGATCCAATCGGCTGGTAATGCTATAAAATCTGACATAAATTTGCAATTGCCTGGAGATCGTATTCTTTGAATACAAAATGCAACCCCTTGGGAAACTGGCAGTGGGATTTACGACACAACACAAATAGATACATCCCCAGCACATACTAACGCATTGTCAGAAAAATCGAACCAAGTTACGAATAAAGATAAGGACAACACCGATTGTAAAACAATAGCAGAGCGAGAAGAGCATTCCATCAGTTATTCTAAACATTATTTGAGTTTACCTCAGACTACAAATTTAGCTGATTTAGATTCTTTCGGAAATTAGTACGTAAGAATCGTAGGAATATAAATTAATTTATTTGTATAAGTTCAGATAAACGACTGTACACTTCTGTTCAAATCGAAAGGAATGAGTATTTAGGACTTTTGGATTCAGGGGCTACTAAGAGTTGCGCAGGAGGATCAGCAGCTTAACAATTACTAAAATAGTAAGGCTAAGAGATGCACCGGACTGTTAACTAGAAGTGTCGAGTTATTTATTATCCCAGAACTTAAACAGGATATGTATTTAGGTATTAATTTTTGCACCAGCAGAACAAAGGGAGCTTCCCAAATTTCATCTTCTAATTAAAACGGAACGGGACCGTGTCGATGTCATTAAAGGAGGACTCCCATCGCATGCTAAAGAAGGCTTAGGCAGAACTAATTTGTTAAGTCCCTCTATTAATGTAGGCTCAGCAACCCCAGTTAAGCAACGCCACTGGCCAGTCTCTCCGGCAATGACAAACCTAGTTGCAAAAGTTTAGCAAATGCTAGCTCTAGATGTAATAGAACCTTCAACCAGCCACTGGAGTAGCAATTGCGTTCTTATTTACATTCAAGATAGGTTAACAAAGTGACGGAAAAGGATACCTATTCTTTTCCTGACATAGATGGTATTTTGAGTAGACTACCTCCAGCTAAATTCATTACCAGGTTAGACGTGATACATGCCTTCAGACAAATACCTTTAGAGGAGAAATCACGGCAATATACCGCCTTTACAATACCCAATCGAACATTATACCAGTACAAGGTGATGCCATTTGGCCTTTGCAACGCGCTGCATTTATGAAGTTATTCCTATACATTTGCATACACATGTTTATTTATACGACAGTGTTATCCGATGATTTCGACTCCCACATAATTTCTTCAGGAGATTGCGTTATGTTTAAGGACCTTACTATAAACATTAACAAATCTAATCTGCATGACAAAGATTAAATACCTCAGATTTATCATGGAAATGGCCAAATCAAAACGGATCCTGAGCAAATAAAGGCTATCAGTGAGTTTCCTGTTCCGAAAACGGTCAAGCAGTTAAGTCGTTTCTTGGGTCTGGCTGGATGGTATAGTCGCTCCGTAGACGTGGTGTATGAAGTTACAGGTATTCAAATTCGATATCCAGCCCCGAAGTGGTTCCCAAAATGTCGTTACTGATACGCTCTCTATAACTTACGAAGAAGAAGTAGCAGAAATCGATGACCAAGGCCCTATAATAGATTTGACTTCAATTTGTTTTAAGGCACCAAAATATCTAGCGTTAATTGCATATGTAAATGACAATCAAGCTAGGTTGCCGGAGTACAATTTGCTACTGGCATAGAATCGCAATGGAAACTGTGGGTACCTGCAAGTTTAGTTCCAGAAGTATTACGTGATGCGCACAATCCACATAGCTAAGCCCACTGCGGCATGGGGAAAACGTTAGAGAAAATTAAAAGGTACTTGTTTTGGTCAGGTATGGTGAGCCAAATACGTACACACATTACTAACTGTAGCATTTGTAGATCTACCAAGAGCCCAAATATAGTCCTTAAGCCACCAATGAGTAAGCAAGTGACCTCAGATAGGACATTTCAAAGATTATTTGTCGACCTATTGGGACCGTATCCTCGTACAAAAAGGGGTAACATAGGTGTTCGCAGCAGAACGCCCTTTGAATAATATTATTTCTGCATTACATTATATCTTTACTTCTCAAGTCACGATATTGAAGTCACATACTAATATTTTTAAACCACCATAAAATACCATTGTAAATTGCTCATTACTAATCTATCGATAGTTATTGTTGGAAGTTCTAGAAGTAAATCGCGCATTACAAGCAGTCTAAAGGCTATTTTGATTTTTATAAAAATTTATAAAAGCAAACTAGCAACTCCTCAAAACATTGGCGACCCCGACGTGATCTTTATTCTGCCTCTGCAGCATAGACACTAAATACAATTACAGACATATGTACATACATATTTCGTGCACCGGCTCGAGTGCGCGCTTCTCTCTAACGATCTTATCGCGTTATTTACCAGATCGGCTATTATAACCAAGCTGTTTGGTGCATATCAGTGCCAAGCACAACCGTTTGCTTAAAAAAGAAGCCGACGTGCAGACACCTAAATACTTTCACTGCTCACTCTGTGACATTCGCAGTGGTCAAGGGCAAAGTTCTTCTCCATAAGTGGATTTTGGTGACAGGCCGGAGTACAGTGACCACTCAACAAAACGTACCAACCGAACATTACCTCGCCAACAACAGACTGGAAAATTCGACAAGTGAAAAAGACTTTTGCAAAGCCAAATGCGCTTCTGTTCAACGCCAACTATTAGCAACGAACGAATTCTTCAGCGCTGGTGAGATGATCAGCTTTGACGAGGCCGATTTGATGGTGCGTATAGAATCTGTGGAGAGCATGAAGGCCGAGTTTGAAATCAGCCAGTCAAGGCTAGAAAAATTAAATTTGCGCTAGCTTTCAACGGACGCACGCTCAGACTTCGAGAAGGTTTACTGGAAGGTCAAATCCACTCTCGCTCGTCAAATGGATGTAGTCACTAAGGGACGTATGACGGACGCCAATTCAACAACTATCCCACGCTTTGCTGAAAGTACGCACACATTTGCTCACTTGTTCAACCGTAAGTCTCGCCTACCGGAATTGCAACTGCCCAGGCTCAGCGGCTCATACGAGGATTGGCCGGATTTTTACGCCATGTACAAGACTGTCATAGGCAGCAATGAGGACCTGAGTAAGATTGAGAAATTACAACATTTACGTGCGTGCTTAGATGGTGCTGCCCTCAACACAATCAAATCGTTAGAGCCTGTCGACGTGAATTACGACAAGGCGTTGGAGTTACTCATAAAGCGTTTTGATAATAGGTTGCTACATTTTCAGGGCCACGTGCGGGCTATAGTCGCGCTGCCAGGTGTTGAAAAGGGATCAGCAGAGGCGTTGCGTGAGTTGAGTGACAAAATTAACTCGCATCTTCGGGCGCTTAGCACCATGTCAACAACTGAGGAGCTGGCTGACGGATTACTCATACACACAATATCGCACAAGCTCGATCACCACACCCAGGAAAAGTGGCAGGAGGCGCTTGCAACTGATAAGCTACCCAGGTGGACGGATATGTCGCCGTTCTTAGAGAAGAGATGCCGCATGACGGAAAACTTGAAAGGCGCTACGGCACCTACACCTAGCCACCAGGTTACCAGAAATGTACAAAAATTGAATCGTAACACATTCATTGCATCCTCATCTAACAATTACCAGCAAAATTGTAATTTTTGCGACTCAAAAGAGCATTTTCTTGTTAAATGCCCGTTGTTTTTGAATCTGTCCCCAAGTTTGCGCCACAAAGAGGCCAAGCGATTGCATCTTTGCCTAAACTGCTTGCGCAAAGGCCATGGCTTGCAGCAATGTCGCTCAGGTCACTGCAGGCATTGTCAACAAAAACATCATTCGTTGCTGCACATGAGCCCCATCACAACTCAATCATCTGCCCTGTGTACACCAAGCTTGCAGGCTGCAACCACGATCCAGCCTCACGCATCGTCTTCAAGTAATCCATCATCTTCAACTCTCGTCAGCACTGCGCTTGAATTCACAGCTGAAGCCACTAATACCCAGCCTGTAGACTACGTGGTGCTTCCAACCGCCATCATTTATGCCAAGAGCCACTCAAGTGTATTGATACCCTGCCGTGCATTACTGGATTCTGGATCTCAGCTCAACTTTATCACTGCTCGTCTAGTAAAGCAGCTCCAACGCAAAACTCATCATGCTGCCGTATCAATATCTGGTATAGGCGAATCAACCCTATCTTCTAACATGTCCACTGACATTTCAGCGCAGTCACGTGATGAGCTTCAGCACATCATTTTCAGCAATCGTTACTCGCACTATAACGGTTTGTCAGCCCCACTTTGGATTAGACATCTCTGGGTGGAATATCTCACTCGCGGATCCAACATTTTTAAAATCTCAAAGAATTGATTTATTACTTGGTGCCGGACTATTTTTCAATCTCATTTGCATCGGCCAAATTCGAATGGCGGATAGCCTAGGAACGCTCCAAAAGTCCAAGCTCGGATGGATTGCGTCTGGCGGACTCTCTCGCGTACACAACAAACACACATCCCTATCAGCCCTTTACAAGGAACCTAATCCATGGGACGATCCACTGTCGGATGTTGTAAAACGATTCTGGGAAGTCGAAAATTGTCGCTCTCTGATGAAGACGCAGTATGTGAGCAGCTATTTCTCGAAGGCTACACGCGAGTTAAGTCAGGGCAGTATTCACTTAGGCTTCCAGCAAAGCTCAGCTTCGACACGCTAGGAGACTCATATCAAAGTGCTCTACGACCTTTCAAGTCGCTCGAAAACAAATTAGACAAAAATCACCAGTTGAAGGAGAGCTACTCTGCATTCATGCGCGAATACATCGACTTGGGCCACATGTCTTTGGCTCCCAAGCAGCAGCTTGTCCAACAATTCAACAACCACCAAATTGCGCGTCGTTTTTGATGGATCTTCCAAATCCACATCAGGAGCATCTCTGAATGATCTCTTGCATAAAGGCCCAGCAATTCAACCTAAATTATTCAACATTTTAATTCAGCTTCGTTTTTTAAAGAATGCCATGTACGGTGACATCTGTAAGATGTACCGCTGTGTGCGAATAATGCATCCATATCAATTTTTGCAATGGATCTTATAACGTGATCATCAAAATGAAAGCATAAGGACGTACACCCTGGATACAGTAACGTATGGAACCAAACTTGCTGCGCAATTCGAGCGATGCAGCAGCTGGCCCACGACGAAGAGCCTACCTTTCCACTAGCTGCAAAGACAGTTTGTCGCGACTTCTATGTAGACGATTTAATCTCTGGAGGGGACTCAATAGAAGAAGCCATTCAGATCCGACAGCAAGTAAAACTGCTACTGTCTCAAGGTCACTTTCCAATCAGAAAGTGGTGCTCAAATGATGCATTAAAAGGAGAAAGCGAATCCGATTGTGAGAAGCTAATGGAGTTAAAGGATGGCACCAACAAGGGAGTATTTTTATCACATTTGCTATGGTCTAAATCAAGGGTCGCCCCGTTAAAGACGCTGACAATCCCAAAGCTTGAGCTGGCAGCTGCACTTTTATTCTCAGAGCTCATAGCAAACATCGCCAAGTTCATTCAGTTCGAATGCAAATATCATTACTGGACCGACTCAACAGTAGCGCTTGCATGGATTCGTGAATCACCTTCAAAGTTTAACGACTTTGTATCCAACAGGTTATCACAAATACAGGAGCGGACCAAGGGCATGACCTGGCATCATGTACCCGCTGAACCCTGCGGACATTTCATCACGTGGATGCACCCCTTAGTAACTTTTCGACTCACAGCTATAGCATAATGGACCCCATTCATACAGGCCGCTAGCTCGACTTATAAGCGATCCACAGCGCAATGAAATTGTTCGCAACTGCCTAGCACTGGGAGTCAACTGGAAATACATTCTGCCCCGTTCGCCACATTTTGGAGGATTGTTGGAGGCCGCTGTTAAGTCAGCAAAATATCATTTTTACCGCGTCGTTGGAAATTCTCTTCTCTCATTCCACGAATTCCGAAATCTCATCTGTCAATTATCCGCAATGCTTAACTCAAGACCGGTTTGCTCTATTACAGAAAACCCGAACGACTTGGAGATACTCACGCCTGCGCACTTTATCTGGGGCAAAACCAATGCCACTATCGACGTCATTGTGAGATTAGCAGTCATTCGTACACAAAATGGTCTGGTCAAGAGAGCCATTGCCAAAATCGCCGTTCTGCCAATCGAGACCACATCGGTTAAAAGCTGGTATCTTCCAACGAGGGGAGCATCTTCGCAGCAGAACGCCCTCTGAATAATATTATAGCTGAATTATCTGAATTACATTATATCTTTACTTCTCAAATCACGACATTGGGGTCACATACTATTATTTTTAAACCATAAAATACCATTGTAAATTGCTCATCACTAATCTATCGATAGTTATTGTTGGAAGTTCGAGAAGTAAATCACGCATTACAAGCAGTCTAAAGGCTCTACTGATTTCTATTAAAATTTATAAAACATAAAAAGGGCCGAAGTGGGGTGCAAACTAGTATCTCCTCAAAACAATAGGTTTGTTGATCGTGATAGATCACAACCCGAAGTTTCATTTTCTTTCCCCTCTGAAGAAATTTACAGCTCCGAAAATTGCAGAGTATCTCGAGAATTCGATTTTCTACACTTTTGGTGTACCCGAATCTATTCTCACAGACAATGGATAACAATTCTGATCAAGCTTCTTTAAAGCATTTTTGGCTCGCTTTGGAGTTGAGCATAAATGTACTGCAATATACTCGCCGCAAGCTAATGCAAGCAAGCGATTGAATCGGTCGGCCTTGGCTGCAATCCGAGCTTATCTCGGCATATTAATTGGGATGTGCAGCTCAGTGCAATAAGTGCATCATTAAGAGCTACAATACACCGAAGCACAGGTTTTTCACCATATTTCCTTGTTTTCTTTGCGATCAGCTGATGTCTACCTATTCTTTTTCTATTCTATTTTTTTTTAAGGATCTTAACTAATATGAAGTAAATTGTGTTAAAAAGAATTGAAAAAAATTAATCGATAGATATTAGTGTTAAGCAGCAGCAGTAATATTCTTCTTGTCCTATAAATATACTTGGCACTGGTAAGGTTGTGATATTCTTATGCAAATCAATATTTATATATATACTTACAATTATCACTCTTTGTACAAAGGCAACAATGATACATATTGGGCCCAAGTGCACGCAACGATAGATGCATGATTTTATATGGAGTAGTGAGTACTATATTTGGTAAATATATATATATTTACGATTGATACTGCATTGATGTCGACCTATTGTCAACGTGAAGCGAAAACAAAAAGTTTTCTACAGTTAAGCTATTTTGAAAACTATAGCTATTTTTTTGTTACAGAAATTAGTTATTATTATTATTAAATCATAAGTTCAGATTTGAATATTTTCAGTAAATCTTAGGAAAATTCATAATTCTCTTTTATTATAATCGTGCACCTTGGAACCTACCGCTTTCTTCAATTAAATGATTTTGTTATGAATCGGTGAAAATTTATTTTTTTCTGTCGAGTACCATGCTGAATACTGTTGAAACCTACGATTTTTCTGGTTGCTATAGTAGGGAGGGTTGAGACGAGGGACAACTAACACTAAGTCCTTCCATTATGCATATTGGGTCCTGAGTTTCGTGGTGTTTGTCGGAACACTTATTTACAGGATAGGGAAATAAAGATAATTTATGACAGTATTTGATCTGGTTTTTTAAGCGTACTTGTATTCTTCATGTCAGTTTATTGGTGTTGAGAGGCTCGTCGGATGGTAAGTGCGAGAAGTTATTGGCAAAGTGCCGCTCACATTCCAACTCTTCCTTAAACCAAATCGTTTAGACAAAAGTCCAACTGACCAGCATCGCTATCAAGAGTGAGGCCAGCAGCCAACAACGAGGTACTGCGCTGACAATCCGATGTATCGATGATGAAGCTAGGCTAACTATCGGTAATTCTTGGAGCCGCAAGAGCTACAAAGGTGGCTGAATAGTAGAGAAAGCTACACGACAATTGGCACCGGAAAACTCCAGCGATCGAGATGCTGCAACTTTTCCATATTCGACAGCTTGGTATCCTTGTCGACGACCGACTCAAACATTGAGATTAAATCCGAATATTTTGTATGGCCACCGGGAAACGTTGGTATCATGAGCTCAGGCAAGAGCGTTCTGTCGTTCCTCATAACGACCAAAGGTAGACTGGCACTGGGTGTTAGGTTGAGTTCGGTGAATATTTAAGCGAGCGCGAATTTACTGCTAATTTCATAGCTCTTTTAGCGAGTTATGCGCGGAAAAAAGGCAGACCTATTTTCTATCATTAAGAATAAACTCACTTCTACTACGACGACAAAAGAGTTATTAAATTTCTTCTCAGATAAATCTAAAATAAGGGTATTTACCTTGGCTCGCTCGGGCAATGCAGCCTCATTGCGCTTAAGAAAAAGCACCCTGTTTGGCTGCATATCATTTGTGTTTTCGCCTTGCATGATTTCTTTTTTACAAACACTAAATCATAACCCCAGAACACCGGTAAGCGCATACAACGCACACAGAAAACACAAGCAGCTGCTTATGTAAAAGTGTATATATATAAGCTGAGCGAATGACCGCACAAAAGGGAGAGCGCGTAAGTCAACTAGCGGCGTCAACGTATATGCGAATTTTGGGAGCTGTAAATTGTCAGCTCATAGGCGTTTTGCAATTGCCCAATTATAACAAGTCACAATAATTTTGATTCACTTGAATAATGGCTATTCTTGATTTAATTTTGAATGAATGTTTGCTTATGCTAGTGCGATGCGACTTTTTCAGAATCCAAAATAACTATTTTGGGAATGTGCTGTTGCGACAAATTCAAGTGCAACCCACTTGAACCCGCTACAACAGCATTTCTTCAACATTTTTCTTCATTCATTACATTACATGACATTCCATTCATATCGTTTTCTATTATCAAACTTTATGACAAATCTTAGACTTAAAATAAGCTCTACTCATTGCAGCATACAAAGAATTCTCGTTGCAAACTTAACTGGAAAAAAAAAATTTCTTGCTACCATATGCCTTAAAACGTCTCTAAGAACCTTAAAATCTCCATTAAACCGTATTATTAGATCTTAAACCGCTAAACTTAGACATTCATGACATCAGGTTACGATAGTCGCGGTACTTGCGGTTCTAGACGTTATACGGGCAATTCCCTACAACAATACGTATTTACCAGGGCACGCCGAAGATAGCCGTTCTCGTTTTTTATGGTTGATCAGACCAATCTCTAGAGAAATTTACATTTAATGTTTAGTGGAAAACAATTTTAATTAATCTCCTGTACATATCTGTTCTATTTTTATAAGTTTTAGATTTTTAGATATCTATCTTCTAACTTATGACCTGTTTTATTTCTTATTATCACTTGGTCTCGTAATCCTAATTTTAATGTGACTCTGGTATTGTTGGATTCTGCAGCAGCCGCATCAAATCAGTATAAGCAAACATTCATGTAAACATAAGAAGAGGTCATAATCTTAGTTCAGTGAAACAGCTGTTTGTTGTACACAAGTTTTGCGAGCCTCTCTTGCACTTGTCGCAGCTGCTATGAATTGCATATTCTCTTTATCTAGTTCAGTTGTTCGTTGTTGATCGAGGCGAGGCGAAGAACTTTTTCTGAGCCACAACCAAATAATCTTGCAATTTACTTAAATTCGATAAAATAAACTATTTTATTTATTTATTTATATATTAATGGTCGACAAAACGAGTGTCTTCCTAATTATTCAATACATTATATATACAATTATGAAAATTAAATGCTAAAAGCCTAGTTAGAGAACACAAATTTCCGATGGAGGTGTTTTATTTGCCAGTCCGGCCATATTATTTATATCATTTATAAAGTGTTGTTGTGAAAAGCCAATATTGACTTTATTTCTTGGCGAAAGCTTCAGAACAGTTGCTAAAAAACATTAGTAACTTAACATTTGGAGGCCCGGCGAGATATAATATTACAGTGTTAAATCTATTGCGAAGTTAAAACTTCAATTATTCAAGTGGCACCATAATTATCGCAAATTTTTTTAATTAGGCAATTAATAGTTCCCAAAAATTCGCATATACATAGACGCCGCTAGGTGACTTTCGCGCTCTCTCTTTTTTTGTGGTCATTCGCCGGCTCAGCTTATATACATACGCTTGCACATAAGCAGCTGAACAGTTCGCATACTTGTGCGTTGTCCTTCAGCTAAACAGTTTTGGTGTTCCGATAAGCGTTTGTGAAAAAATGATGCAAAGCGATGTAAAGAAGCTACTGGCCGGGGTATGACTCTCAGTCTTACCAGGTCCAGCGAGTCACAACACATTTATAAATTCGCTGGGAAAGAGGGTTTAAGGGGGAGGGGAATAGGTATTTTGACCAAACCAAGCCTAGCTCTATTTTTACAAGCCTACACTACCGGGCCGTGGCCTCGCACCAGCTATTCCTTCGGGTCGTGTCCTCGCACCAACTACACTAGCGGGCCGTGGCCTCGCACCAACTACACTATCGGGTCGTGGCCTCGTACCAACTCCACTATCCAAACTCTAGCGGGCCGTGGCCTCGCACCATCTGCACTGTCGGGCCGTGGCCTCGCACCGACTACACTATCCAAACGCTACCCAGTAATACCCACTCCTGGGCTACAGTCCCGTACCATATGCTCCTACTCTAGGTTAGGTCGAACATCGGCTGATTCCGATGTTAGAACAAACAGGGTACCGGAGAATAAAGAACTAACAAGTTTCTTTCGATAAACACAGCACACGCACTTTTATTTATTTATTATTTAGCACTATCTTGTCGTATTTACTAAACTAAGACCCTGCCGCACTGTTCTGGAGCCCTAGCGCTCCGCTATACACTCTATGATTTTTTCGTTGCTCGGCCGCTCAACTTCGACGCGAGCTTTCGCAACTTCGCCTCGGAGCTTTCGCTCTTCGCCGCCGAATTGAAGTTGCGCTCTCGACGACGGTGTTTAACTGCCGATCGACAACGCACGGTTGCAGCGGCGGCCGGCGGTTAAATTCAAATTCGCTATTATTTGGTTAGATTAACGATAACATTCGCGGCTCCTTGCCTCTTTACTCTGGTACTCATAATACTGATGGCTTCTTGCCTAATACAATTAATACTTATAATATTGATGGCTCCTTGCCTCTTACATAACTAATACTACCAGTAGGTAGTATTGTTATGTCCCGCCAGCGGCTCCTTGCCGTGATTTGGCCATAAGGACGATATCTCCTTGCCGTGAAAACTGTGGGGTGGCTGACCTCGGTAGCCGCCTCACACCCCCCCCCCCCCTCACTTCGAGCAGGTGACGGTCACGTCGCCTCTAGCGTTCAGCGTAACGCTGTAGTCTTGTTTCCCGTCGGACACGTGGAAACGGGTGCGTCGGCATCGGAACCGGCGGATTCGCGCCTCTCTCGCGATTAGTTCCACCACGTTTGAAGACAACGGTGTTCCGCGAGGAAACACCTTCCGGCCCAAGGGGGTGGAATCGGGCACGGATTCCTTGGCGGGGCTCTCCGGCGTGACCACAACGTCGGCACTGCGGGCGACCGTCTCGACCTTGGTGTCGGGTTCTTCTTCCAGCACCGAATCCAGACTGGTATCCCACCCGTCGATACCGTCGAAAAGGTCCACTATGTCGTCCCACAATTCGCTCTCCGTGGGAGTCTTTCGAAGCGTGAGTGAAGGGTCCTCGGTCGAACTATAAGGCTTGGGGGACGAAGCCGTTACCATCGAGTTCCCTTCTTCCGACCACACTTCACCCCTGTCCTTCTGGCGAGTAGCAAAGGAAGCCTCTAGGGACGGGGCCTTGCTTTCTTAGCCGAACCATGCGTCCTCCAATTCCCTTCGAGAGGTAGTGTCGGGCGACTCGGCGCGTGTAATGGGCACGAGCGCGGGCATCTCGTCCTCGTGGTCGAACCACGCATTCTCCAACCCCTCTCGAGAGGTTGAGTCACGGTCTCCGGACGAAACCCCTTTGTGGCCGACGTCGACGCTCCCTCGGGACTGGGTAGGCGTTGACCCCCACTCCGGCGGCGTTTGCTCCAGGTGGCTCTCTGTTGGCGATGGCAGTTGCGTCGGCGCTTTCCGCTCGGACCTTCCTCTGTGCCCCCCACCGCGCTTTGTGAGGCTAGAACGGGGTTTATTGCTCTCCACGGGAACTTTCGGCAAGTAGCGCAGCGTTATCCGGGGAAACTGGCTGTCCGGATCTACCTCCAGACGGTGGGTGGCGAAGCGGCGGCGGAATGCCGGTTCGTCCTCCTCGTCCTCTGTTGACGGCTCAGAAACCGTCGTGGGCCTCGGGGTCATCGGGTCCCTTCCCGCTGAGGGTTCCGGACTGTGACTCAACAGGTCTGCTTCCAAACTGTCTGCTCGGATTCCGCTCGCCGCCTCCGTCGGTAGTGACTCCGTGTCCCCGGCTGACGGGGAAATTTCCTCCCCTGCCGCTTCTACCGCCCCTACCTCCTGCGCTGGTGGTGAGTGCTCCCTCGTCTCGAGCGGTACGGACTCCTCCTCGTCCATCTCGCCGGTCGCGGTTGGGGTTGCAGGTCCCGATGATTGTGCCGAGTGGGATGCAAGAGGCGGGGATGGAGGCTCTTCCGCGTATGGTGGCGAGTTTCGTGCGAATGGTGCCTCTACGAACTTAGTCGTGACCTCGACGGCCATCAGCATGACCATCCAGTCTTTCCATGACGTTGGTCCGCCGGGAGTATAGGGTGTGACGGAACTGGTGATGCGGCCCCTCATGTCGAG
>NW_026998954.1:0-1081 GCF_035044405.1 Drosophila montana | reverse complement strand
GCCTGTCTGTCTGACTCTCTCTCTGTGCCCGTGCGTCTGACTGTCTGCGATTCTATTGGTCTGCCTTTCTGTCTGTCTAACTGTGTGCCTCTCTGTCTGTCTGTCTGCCTGTCTCTCTGTCTGCATGTCTGTCTGTCTGTATATCTGCCTGTGTGTCTCTGCCGGTGTGATTGTCTGCGATGCTGTAGTTATTTCTGTCTATCTGTCTGCCTGCCTGCCTGTGTATCTCTCTCTCTCTTCCTGTCTGCCTGTAAGTCTGCGGGTCTGCGTGTCTATCTGCTTGTTTTCCTATCTGTGTGTTTAACTGCCGGTCGGTCTGCCTGTCTGTCTGCCTATCTGCCTCTCTCTCTATGCCCGTGCGTCTGACTGTCTGCGAGTCTATTGGTATGCCTTTCTGTCTGTCTTACTGAGTGACTCTCTGTCTGTCTGCCCGTCTGCCTGTCTCTCTGTCTGCATATATGTCTGTCTGTCTGTATATCTTTCTGTGTGTCTCTGCCGGAGTGTCTGTCTGCTGAAGGTATTAATGTCCATATGTCTGCCTGACTGTCTGTGTATATCTCTCTCTTCCTGTATGTCTGCGAGTCTGTGGGTCTGCGTGTCTGTCTGCCTGTCTGTCTGCCTCTCTTTCTTTGCGTGTGCGTCTGACTGTCTGCGAGTCTATTGGTCTGCCTTTCTGTCTGTCATACTGTGTGACTCTCTGTCTGTCTGCCTATCTGCCTGTCTCTCTGTCTGCATGCCTGTCTGTCTTTATATCTGCCTGTCTGTCTCTGCTGTAGGTATTTCTGTCTATCTGTCTGCCTGACTGTCTGTGTATCTGTTTTCCAATCTGTCTGTCTATCTGCCGGTCGGTCTGCCTGTCTGTCTGCTTGTCTGCCTCTCTCTCTCTCTCCCCGTGCGTCTGACTGTCTGCGAGTCTATTGGGCTGCCTTTCTGTCTGTATTCCTGCCAATCTGCCTGCCTGCCTGTCTGTGTATCGTTCTCTTATCTTTCTGTGTGTCTGTATGTCTGCGAGTCTATGTGTACGCGTGTCTGTCTGCCTGTTTTCCTATCTGTCTGTCTGTCTGCCGGTCTGTCTGTCTGC
>NW_026998953.1:0-2645 GCF_035044405.1 Drosophila montana | reverse complement strand
TGCCGTATTGTGCGCGTACAAACCCAGTAAAGGACTTTGTTTTTGTCAGCGATGTCGATGGGTCGCCACATACCCAGAGCGCAGCTTTTCCATCCTGATCCTCGGTCCATATTCTCGGGCAGTTGGTTTCTCGGTGGTGAGGTTCACTGATAATGGCAATATCAATGCGCATCTCCCTAACAGTCTGCTCCAAGTAGGCTTGAGCAGCTATACAGTGGTTAAGGTTTATTTGAAGTAACCTGAACATTTCATTTTGCGTACTGCCTCGCGATACGCCGGACATTTAAAGCTTCCTGTAGCGTGGTCCGTTGATTTTTCTCCTTTCCGTGTGCAAAGGCTACATTTTGGTGGCTTGGAGCAGCTCTTTGCTTTGTGGCCTGTATCCCCGCATCTGAAGCATGCACAAAGCATCGCTTTGGTTGGTCTATTGCACGAATACGGCAGACAACCCATCCGATCTTCACCTTAGCCTTCTTGACAGCCTTCCTGGCTTTTGGCGCTGGGAGAGTAACTGTGGCCCTTTGCTGGCTTTAATCTTTAATCTTTAATCGACAAGGAGTCGTCTTGTAAGGCACTTTTAATCGCTTCGAGCACTTAGTCCTTAGTTGCCAGCTCATCCAGGTCCTTGATCTCCACCTGGGACGTTTCGGTCAGCGTTCTTACTACCGCCTGGTCACGCAAGGCCTTTTCCACAGCTTCTTGCAGCTCATTTGCGGAGTGCTCCGGCTTCCATTGAGGCGCAGCAGAAGATCGCCCTTCGCGGTTTTGCGAATGCCCTGCACATCGCCACTTAGGTGCTTGAGGGCCGGGTCGCTTTTCACGAGCCTGAGCATATCGGCATATGTGCAGTCACCCACTCCATGGACTGTAATGGCGTCGGCTCTGGGACGCTTCTGCGTCCGTTCACTGCTGTCCACCTCTCTGGGTTGCCATTATGGCCAGCTTATGGCCAGTTTGCAGGGGCTGTCTTTTGTTGCGTGAGCACCGCCTGCTTCGCTGGGTTTTGACCCAGGCGTTTAGCCTTCTTGGAGGGAGTTCTGCGCTGCTCTGGTATGTCATCCCTCGGCCGTTTGGGTGTGCTTGCCTCTTTTTGGCCCCCCGCACGTCTGGCTAGTGACGGCGTCGTTTCAGCCTCGTCGCATTTCGTTTCCGGCGCACAGAGCTTGAGCGCCACTTTCTGCAGGCTTTCTACTCTCGCGAGTTCCTCTCGCATCAGCCCGTTAATGTGGCGTTGTCCGTTGAACAGAGCCGTTAAGCCGTTTAGGACTAAGCCCATCTTCTCGATCGTGCCTATTAGCGTTCTGGGCAGCTCCTCACTCGCTTTTGCCGGCGACGACGCAGCCACTCTTTGCTGCACTGGCGTGACCGACTGGTGTGGCGGTGATCGCTGTAGCGCAGAGCGGCGCGCAAAGGCATGCAGCTCATCCTCCATTTTTCTTCTAACCTAGTGGCGATGTGTCCGAATTCTAGGCACTTGAAGCATCTCCTGGGGATGGTTTAATGACGAATGCGGCAGATTGCCCATACATTTCTAATTTTGCCGATTTTAAGCAGCTGTTCTGCTAGATTTTTCGGTAGAAGAACTCCAGCCGTCTTGGTTCCTCGGTATGCTGCTCGCAGTTTGGGAGTGGCTTCTACGGGCATGTCCCCGTCGATTTTGGCAAAAACTGCATCCAGTACGTCGGTAGCTGAGCACCACTCGGGAATATCTTTAACCTCCAGCATGACTTTTTCAATGATAGTTTTAACCTCCGCGAGCTCTCCCATCTTCTCTTGCACAGCCTTAAGTAGTTTCGCTGTTGCATCGTCTCCAGCAGCTCTCCAGCGGCTGTTCGACGTACTTTCGTGACGTTTTCCCTGTATTTTTGCAGGGATTCATCGTTTTGCACTGCCTTAAGGACCTCGGCATATGAAGCCGTGTCCTTGCACTTGACCAGCAGAGCATCTGGTCTTCTTGGCATTGTGCGTGGCTTTTTTGGTCGGCGGTTTACTTGCTGCCACGTACTCTCCTTAACGGGTCCTTCCTTAGTGCGTGGCGCTGGCCGTGCTTGGCTGTTGTTTCCATTGGCTGTTACGAGGTGGTGGCTCTTCTCGGATTCTTTGCCTCAGTGTTTTGCCCATCTTTGCTGCCGGGCTTGCTGACTTCGGCTCTGATGTGCGCGCGCTCGTAGGCATCTTATTCTTGTTGTTGCGAGCACCCGGTTGCGTGTCGCTAGGCTTCTTAGCAATTTCCTTGCAATTGGGGCAGATTGTTTCTGTCGCACCTGGTCCTCTATTTGAGAGCATACTGGCTCCTGGATCTTCTTCATTTGCGCGAGGGAATCCTTCATTCCCTGGTTTATGTGGCGCACCACAGGCTTCTTCTCATTAACGAGGTAGATTATCTCATCTAGGATTTTGTCTAGTTGCTTCATCTGACCGCAGCAGGAGTCTTTTACGCTCTTTGCTCGCTTAGACGGCGTTTTCCGGGGGCGTGCTCTCAGGGCTTCCTGAGTTCCTGCCTCTCTTTGGCGTATTCTTACTTGCGCCCGCTGCGTTGCATTTGGCAGCGTCGCATTTGGTCTGCAAGGGTGCATCGGCTTTGTCGGCCTGCGGTGGAGTTCTAGCGACTCTGCTAGATTTCGCAAAAGCGAGTCCATCTTCGC
>NW_026998952.1:0-3562 GCF_035044405.1 Drosophila montana | reverse complement strand
TCGTTCCGGATCCTCATACCCCACTTCCGAACTTGCTCCGGGACATTGGGAAGTGGCCTCGCCTCCGATTGATGGTACGGTCTAGTGTGGTGGTAGGGACCACCACCCGGTTCGGCAAGAGACCGCCCTACAACTGGGAGCTCCTAAGGTCGGGCTCCGACTTTTGACGTGGCCGCCCGCCAAAGTCGGTTGCGACGCCCCATGATGGCGGCTCAAGAGTTTTAGCATACTGAGATTCCAACTCGGCAAGCCGAGCCCAAATCTCAGTTGAGTGGCCGCCATCCTGCACGTAGGAGGACAGCCGCTTACGCAGCTCCTCCACGCGCCCTTCCTTGTCCAGCCCAAACTCATGAGCGATTTTGGCACTCCCCTGGCTCCATTTCGAGTCTTTACTACTCCCTCTAGGTGCCCGTTTGGTGCTCTCTTTGGTTTGTGCAGGTTTATTTTCTTTTCATTTATATTTATTTATATATTTGCACTGAATGTTCGTTTCAATATTGACCACCCGTCACTTTGGTCCGTATTTGTCTTTACCTTTGTCACTCAATATTTTATTTTCCTTCTGTATATATATATATATATATATATAAAAAAAGGTAAATAAAAAATTTTTGTTTATAAATCTTTTTCTAGTTGTTCACTTCACAAAAAACTAATCCACTTGACGTTCTCCCATCTTTGAATCCTCGTTCATTTAACTCGTATTGTATTTGTCTGTTTTTATTGTTCACTCCGTATTATTTATCATTAAACTCACCCGTTCTCATTGCTTTCGCCAACTGTACTGACGAATTCAACTTTTCACCGCGCGTGAGTTGAATTCGTCCCACTGTACAGTGGCCGCCTTAACGGCCCTTCGACGCCGTCGTCGACTGCGCTGCGCGTTTGTGCACCCGTGTGCGAGCATGATCTCGACGTCGCCCGTCTGGCGCGCGCGCGCTGTACTTTTACGACCGATCGTTACGGCCGGGGTCTTTCCAGGTCCAGCGAGGTACAAGACATTTATAAATTCGCTGGGAAAGAGGGTTTAATGGGGAGGGGAATAGGTATTTTGACCAAACCAAGCCTAGCTCTATTTTTACACGCCTACACTATCGGGCCGTGGCCTCGCACCAACTACACTATCGGGCCGTGGCCTCGTACCAACTCCACTACCCAAACTCTAGCGGCCCGTGGCCTCGCACTAACTACACTGTCGGGCCGAGGCCATACCAACTCCACTACCCAAACTCCAGCGGGCCGTGGCCTCGCACCGACTACACTATCCAAACGCTAGCCAGTAATACCCACTCCTGGGCTACAGTCCCGTACCACATGCTCCTACTCTAGGTTAGGTCGAACATCGGCTGATTCCGATGTTAGAACAAACAGGGTACCGGAGAATAAAGAACTAACAAGTTTCTTTCGATAAACACAGCACACGCACTTTTATTCATTTGTTATTTAGCACTATCTTGTCGTATTTACTAAACTAAGACCCTGCCGCACTGTTCTGGAGCCCTAGCGCTCCGCTATACACTCTATGATTTTTCCTCGTTGCGACGCACGTCTACTCACCCTTAAGGTTCTTTCCAAAAGTGATAATATTGATGGCTTCTTGCCTCTTACATAACTAATGCAATTAATACTTATAAACTAAGCAATCTAACGGCCCGTCCCACTCAATCTTCGTTCGTCATGGGGATTCGCCAAACCAAACCGTGATCTTGGCCAACAGAACGCGCTTGCCCGAGCTCAAATTACCAAAGTCAAGAAACTGGCACTTTGTTTTAACTGCCTAAGGAAGGGACACCAAACTCGGTCTTGCAGTAGTAGTCATTGTCGTACTTGTGGAGGAAAGCATCATACCCTACTGCATTTTGCTACTTCACCAGAAACTGAAGCGTCGACACCATTACATACATCGTCTGATTTGAGCGCCGCCAATTCGACACACTCTCACTCCCATACCTCTCTTGCTGCCCAAGGTCTTCAGTCTAGTGTTGTACTCTTGGCCACTGCAGTGGTACTGGTAAAGAAAAGCTCTGGTTCCTTGGCACCCTGTAGGGTCTTATTAGACCCTTAGGGTCTAATTAGTTGCACATGGTCACATCCCGTTTCGCACACATACTTCAGTTAAAGAGAACCAGGTCGTTGTCCAGGCCAGTTGTCATGGGTCTCGGAAACAAAAACAACTCTACTGAAGGATCAGCTGTTAGGATTCACATGAAGTCACAAGACTCAGTTTATTAAGCCACCTTTGATGCTCTCGTGACTCCAACAATTACCGATAGTCAGCCTAGCGTCACCATCGATACATCGGACTGGAAAATTCCCTCGAACATAAGGTTGGCTGATCCTTCGTTCAACAAATCACAGCGGGTCGATCTTTTAATTGGAGCGAGCCTTTTCTATGAGCTTTTGTGTAATGGGCCAATTGTGCTTTTGCCAGAACTACCTCTTCTGCAAAAAACTCGTGGCTGGGTCGTGACCGGTGGGTATGAGAGACTGCGCAGTACCTCGTTGTTGGCTGCTGGCCTCACTCCTGACAGCGAAGCTGGTCAGTTCGACGTTCGTCTAGATGAGTTGGTTCGTCTTTTTTGGGGAGTTTAAAGCTTGAAAGAGCCTATGGTAAAAGCCACCAAAGAAGAGTTGGAATGCGGGCAGCACTTTGCCAATAACTTCTCCCGCTTACCATCCGGCGAGTATTCAGTGCAGTTGCCTTTGAAGTGGGGTGCCAGAGCAGCTAGGAGAGTCTTATGACCAGGCTTATCGTCGATTTCTAAGTTTTGAGCGAATATTGGGTTAGCATTCGCATCTGAAGGAGCAGTACTCGGCATTCATCAAAGAGTTTCTGGATCTGAATTACATTTCGCGAGTTAGTCCAGAGTTGAGTGGCTGTTAAAGGAAGACAGCACCACAACCAAGTTTCGTGTTGTGTTCGATGGCTCAGCGACGACTGATTCTGGACATTCTCTTAATGATGTATTTATGACGGGACCGATCATTCAACCTAAGTTGTTTCACATTCTGATTCGCTTCCGCACATATCCAGTTGCTCTGACAGCTGACATTTGCAAAATGCATCGCTGCATCCGAGTGATAGTTACTGATAGTTACTTCCAGTGCATCCCGTGGAGGGAGTCGCCTCAGAAGGACATCGATATCTTTAAATTGGACACAGTAACATACGGGGCCAAATCAGCATCATTTCAGTCCGTGCGCGCAATGCACCAGTTGTCCTTTGATGAGCGTGATGCATTTCCAATTGGATCGGATACCATCAAGCAGAAGTTTTACGTTGACGATTTCATATCCGGAGCCAACTCAGTTGCTGAAGCCAGAGAGAAAATTCGTCAGACGGCCGGGCTATTGTCTCGTGGAAACTTCAAGCTTCGAAAGTGGTGTCAAAGTCACCAAGAAGTCCTCAATGGAATAGCCTATGAAGATAGGGAACAGGACTTGAAGTTCGATGAATGAAGCGATGTCACCAAGGCCCTTGGTCTTGTATGGGATCCAGCGATCGACCAGTTGCTATTTTCATTTTCTGTCCCAGATTCTACTGTTAAACCCTGCATGCGCT
>NW_026998951.1:0-3589 GCF_035044405.1 Drosophila montana | reverse complement strand
CCGTTCTCCGCACTTTGGTGGACTATGGGAGGCGGGAGTGAAATTGGCCAAGCACCATTTCTATGGCTCAGTCGGCCGTACTTTACTTACCTTTGATGATCTTCGTACTCTTGTTTGCCATATCCCAGTTATATTTGACAAAATTAAACTACGCCCGTTTGGGTGGCTGGCAGCGTATGACACAGCTAAAGCAGGTGTTTTGGGCCTGATGGCGAAAAGAGTACCTCACCTTACTACAACAGCGAGCTAAATGGCGCACTCAAACACAAGATTTATGCATCAACGACATGGTGCTCGTTAAAGACGAAAATCTGTCTCCCATGCGGTGGCCACTTGGTAGGGTAGTAAACTTTATTCCAGGGAAGGATGGAGTAAATCGTGTAGCTGATCTGAAGACCACGGTTGGAATCATCCGAAGAGCCGTAAACAAGCTGTGCCTGCTGCCCCTTGAGGATTCTATTAATAGTCAGGTTCCCAACGGGGGGAGTATGTTGGATTCTGCAGCAGCGCCATCAAATCAGTATAAGCAAACATTCATGTAAACATAAGAAGAGGTCGTAATCTTAGTTTAGTGAAACAGCTGTTTGTTGTAAACAAACTTGGCAAGCCTCTCTTGCACTTGTCGCAGCTGTTATAAATTGCATATTATTTTTATCTAGTTCAGTTGTTTGTTGTTGATCGAGGCGAAGCGAAGAACTATTTCTGAGCCACAGCCAAATAACCTTGCAATTTATATAAATTCGATAAAGTAAACTAACTTATAATGTGTTGTTGTGAAGAGCCAAAAATGACTATTTCTTGGCTTCAAAACAGTTGCTAAAACATAACTATGTGCCATGGGTGCGGTTGTACTGTAAAATTGCATTGGCTGACGACACCCCAGTAGGACTGTTGTCGAAGCGAGAGCGCAAGAGTAGTGTAGTGTGTATATGCATTAAATAACGCCCTGTATTTAAATACATAAGTATGCGACACTTTTTTGCATACAATAACTAACATAAAGCCAAAAACGCAGAGCCACTTGAGTTTATTGACTCAGGCTCATATTACGCAGCGCGAACCGCTAGTACTATAGCTGGCCGTTTCGCTGACGGCGCATATCCCACGTTACGCTTATGTTGTGCTTACCAAGAGTACCATACATGTACTCACTAATGCATGCACATACCACACGATCTCTCTCTTTTAATTTTGCTCTGCTGCGACGACGCAATCGGAAAACTCAACAGCACTTGCTTTGAATTACAAAATGCACACTCAACATACACCTACCAAGCGCAGCCACAAAAAGCAGCAACGGGAGAGTTCAGCAATTAGTAACTGCAACTTCAATAAGTATATACGAACTTATGTTTTTATTTATGGATACTTTTAATCTCGATCACTATCCTCTGATACATTGCTCAAAAACGCAAAATGGAATAGTATTAAGTACTATTCCTGGTTTACAAGTGAGATCAGTAATTAAAGAACACCCAATATTAGGCAGAACGTTAGATTTTGAAGCATTCAAAAAAACACACATCAATTAGAACACCCTATTTTAGGACCTACCGACATTATTATTGTGCGTTTGCACAGATAAATTAAAAATGTCAATAAATGAAATGGACGCAAGTCGTTACGATTCTTAGGGAACAACGTGCCGAGTTTAATAAATATTTCAAGTGCCTTAACAAAATCGCACCGATTTCAAACGACACAAAGTTAAAACACGTTAAAATTCTTTTAGATTCCTACAATATCAGCCGTCAACTTATATGTGACAATGCAAAATTATCAAGCACAGTAAATGGGGAATCAGTCGAGGTATTATAAGTCAAACTACATAACTTGCAACAAAAAAACAAAACTGCCATCCAGTACACACAAGAGGTTGAGCAGTTAACAAAAGCTTTGGAAGGAGCCTTTATAAACGATGGCTTAACGCAAGAATTGGCTAATAAATACAGTGAAACCCAAGCAGTAAATACAATAACCAAAAACTGTGCAATCGATAATGTAAAACTTATCATGCAGGCAGCACATTCACTTGCATGAATGATGCCATATCCAAATTTGTCACCGGTTGCACCGAAGCAACTGGAAAGTCTAATACTGTATTGTTTTACCAATATAACTCTCAACGTGGCGGAAACCGCGGCAGAGGTAATTATAGAGGCCGACCATACAACAGAGGCTGCTCAAAAAGAGGACCCAGACAGCAAAACCAGATCCGAGTTACACAAAGCAACTCGGAAAACCAACAAACCCCCTTGAGCAACGAACATAAAAATCTTAGTCTCAGTAGACTCATCAAAATACACAATGGGAAAAATAATATACCATTAACTCTGCTTGTAGATACACGAGCAAATGGCTCAATTTTAAAGAACAATAAAACAGATTCACATATAAATCAAGACTACAAAGCAAATATCACAGGAGTCGGAGAGGGAACAATAGATACAAATGGACAATACACAATTGGTCTACTTTTCGTTTATTTTGTAATCGGTCACAATTTTCTAATAGTCCACAATGAATTTCCGATGGAATTCATCAGAAAATTTAATTGTATAATAGATTACCAACATGAAACCAAAATCACTTAATTATCAAATACATGTACCACACTATTACATAATGATATTGATAGCTTAATACTTTTACCATCTAGATCAGAGGTAATGAGAAAAATTACGATTCTGACAAATGAAGGTGCAGTTCTCATACCAAACCAGGAAATACACCGTGGGGTAATAATAGCAAACAGTATCGCAAGAAGTAATACGCAATAGTCCGAATTTTAAATACACTACAAGAATATTAAATCAAAATAAATAACATTAAAATTATTTTTAATATTTATAAACAAAAATTAAGATTAGCAGACTACACACCCGTATATATTAAAAACTACAGAAATGCATAAACAGAAAAGCCGTAAATTAACAGGCATGTCGAAAAACTAATAAAAGATGGTATAGTAGAACCATCTATCTCAGAATACAATAGCCCACTTCTCTTGGTACCCAAAAAATCTCTCCAAAATTCCAAGGAGAAAAAATGGCGTTTAGTAGTTGATTGTCGCCAAATAAACAAAAAACTTTTACCAGATAAATATCCACTGCCAAGAATTGAGGAAATACTGGAGTAATTCGGACGAGCTTAATATTTTACATGTCTTGATATTATGTCAGGTTTCCACCCAATTGCACTAGATGAAAAATCTAGAAATATAACATCATTTTCAACGAGCACTGGCTCTTATCGCTTCACGCGTGTACCATATGGTCTTACGGTAGCACCAAATTTATTTGTGCGAATGATGACATTTTCAGGCCTAGAGCCATCCCAAGCATTTCTCTATATGGATGACCTAGTAGTTATCGGCTGCTCAGAGCAGCACATGTTCAAAAACTGGACAAGCATATTTGACCTTTGTCGAAAACATAAATCAAAATTAAACCCAGAGAAATGTGCGTTTTTCATGTACGAGGTAACATTCCTTGGGCATAAGTGCATAGACCATGGCATCCTTCCAGATGACAAAAAGTACGATGTTATAAAAAATATCCAACCCCTACTGATGCGGATAGTGCACAAA
>NW_026998950.1:0-2021 GCF_035044405.1 Drosophila montana | reverse complement strand
AGAAAATTATATGTTATAATACATTCTTTGTCCAATCGGGAAAAAAGGATATATGGACCTATATTAAAAATATATAATATATATAGTAAAAAAATTTAAGATTTATTCTAACAAATAATAAATGTTTATGAATATAAAAAATTGAATATAAAAAAAAATTAACTTATATTTCTGTATCAACTCACTCATCATTCATCGAGACCCCATTAAGTTTATCAATACAAAACTATATCTATAAGTTAATTGAACAACTACATTATATTACGTTATTCTTATAAAAGGGAAGATGTAGTGTGTATATGTATTAAATAACACCCTGTATTTAAATACATAAATATAGACACTTTGTTGCATACAATAACAAATATAAAGCCAAAAGCGCAGAGCCATTTGAGTTTATTGACTGAGGCTCATATTACGCAGCGCGGCCCGCTAGTAGTCTAGCTGGCCGTTTGGCTGACGGCGCATATCCCACGCTTTGCTTATGTAACAAGAGTACCATATATGTGCTCACTAATGCACGCACATACCACACCCTCTCTCTGTTTTAATTATGCTCTGCTGCGAAAGGGCGATACATATAATAATACCTATATCTTAGGTTTTGAAGCGGACCGAGTTCCGAAGAACATTCTAAAAACGATTACAAACCAGCACTGACGTGCTAGAGCTTTTTTCTCTACATGGCGACCGTGACAAGTGTCACCCAACGAGGGAATATTCTGTACAATGCCATCAACAACAATAACAAGATTGGCAACAGCAAACAAAACAAACAACAATCCGAAGGGATCCGTCGCCTGGCAACGACACAATCCGAAAACAAAACAGCACTCGGTATGAATTAAAAATTCACACTCAACATACACCCAACCAAGCGCAACCACAAAAAGCAGACACGAGAATATCAAAAGGAGATGTGGCTCCAGCGGCAGAAACAACAACAGCAACAACTTTAAATGGCAAATAAAGAATCAAAAACACCGACGTTCTCAGAGGGAATTAAGAAAGTGCTAACAGTTGAGGGGTACAAAAGAAGGACTGCTGCGAGGGAGCGTCAGCGTGCCAGCACCGGCGACCGGCCAAGCTGACGCCTAGGAAACAACGAGGAGGAACTCAAGCAGATCAACACCCTGTTGCAAAACAGGAAGAAGCGGTCTAACAAACGTTAGTGCCTCGCTTAATTTTTTTAAGTACCCACCATGCGCTTTCAAGTTAAATATCAGTTAAAACAACTAACAAACGCTTTGTAGTGTAAGCTTATTCTAAGTTAAATATTGTAAACTTGACATTTGCCAATGTAAACTACAAAGTGTTCCCCTGGTGATTTCATAAAATTCATTCAAACAACAAATAAGAAGAAGAAAGATAAAGTTTTAATTTCAATATCACCAGTTAAATATACAAATTTTTAAATTTCAAGTTAATTCAAATTTTTATATTTCAATCCTTTAAAACGGAGGTATTACTCCCATTACACAATCATCTCCCTTGGTCTACCATGGGATTAATAGACACAAAGACCGTGGATTCCACCGCCAACCTCATTAATAAAGTTAAGATGGAAACGCCAGACTTAAAAATAATAACAGTTCTCCTTGTGATTATCGTAGTGCTAAGGTGCATTAGCCATTTCTTAAAATTATACAAAGTGCTCAATAGGTGCTTAAAGAAAATATATACGTGTCGTGCAAACGACTTAGATGAAATATATAAAAAAAAATAGATAATTTCTTTTTACTTTTGATCTCTCCTAAATAAACTCAATGGCTACGAACAAAGCGATAGCTGAAGTTTATTTACAAATTTTAGGGAGAGTTCAGCAATTAGTAACTGCAACTCCAATAAGTATATACGAGCTTATGTTTTTATTTATGGATACTTGCAATCTCGATCACTCACCTCTGATACATTGCTCAAAACGCAAAAAGGAGTAGTATTAAGTACTAATTAAAGAACACCCAATATTAGGCAGAACGTTAGATTTTGTAGCATTCAAAAAAACACACATCAATCGAATG
>NW_026998949.1:0-1001 GCF_035044405.1 Drosophila montana | reverse complement strand
CGAGAAAGAAGTGCTATCTTCGGCACGCCGAAGATTTAATACCCTTGTAGACCCAACCTTTTCAAAATGCTCATAGTGGTTTGCCCGTATCTAAGAAGCACAGGGAAAATAGTTAATGCCGAGTATGGTTAAGATTGAAAAACAAAACAGGTTTCCATACAACAACTTAATTTTCGACCGATCGTTCCTATGGCAGCTCTATGATATAGTAGCCCGATGTGAATAAGATTTTGCATAAGTGGAGGGAGCATAGTAAAACTAATAAATGCCGAGAATCTTGAAAAACAAAAAAAATTCCATACAACAGCATAATTTTCGACCGATCGTTCCTATGACAGCTATATGATATAGTTGTCCATCTTAATAGGATTTTGCATATATATGGGGAGCGTAGTAAAACTAATAAATACCGAGTTTGGTCAAGATATCTTGAAACACATAAAAATTTTCCATACAAAAACTTAATTTTCGACCGGTCTTTCTAATGGCAGCTATATGATATATTTGTCCGATCTAAATAGAATTTTGCATATATATGGGGAGCGTAGCAAAACTAATAAATACCGAGTTTGGTCAAGATATCTTGAAACACATAATAATTTTCCATACAAAAACTTAATTTTCGACCGATCTTTCCTATGGCAGCTATATGATATAGTTGTCCGATCTTAATAGGATTTTGCATATATATGGGGAGCGTAGTAAAACTAGTAAATACCGAGTTTGGTCAAGATATCTTGAAACACATACAAATTTTCCATACAAAAACTTAATTTTCGACCGGTCTTTCCTATGGCAGCTATATGATATAGTTGTCCGATCTTAATAGGATTTTGCATATATATGGGGAACGTAGTAAAACTAATGGACATGGACATGGCTATATCAACTCGGCTGTTGATACTGATCAAGAATATATATACTTTATGGGGTCGGAGAAGTCTCCTTCTATGCGTTACACATTTCAAGACAAAATTATAATACCCTCTGCAAGGGTATGA
>NW_026998948.1:0-923 GCF_035044405.1 Drosophila montana | reverse complement strand
ATCCATTACCTCGTACAGAGAATGGCAACGAGTACGCAACTACTATAATATCACTAACCATACAATGCATAGATATTGATATGGATGCAGACGTATGCTAGACATTCTGATCGTTTAACCCCTTTAATCCGTTGTTGCATTTTTTTCCATATCAAAGTGCAAACGAGCGGCAAGTGCGGTTCACCTGTTTCCGTTGCCTGTTTACACATTTGTGCCTTACGCGGCCGCAAGCCCACCGTCGCCCAAATTTACGCACCCATTGATAAAAATTTCTCTGTCTCACGACAAACCCTTGATCGGCTCATTCGCACACATTTGTGTGTGTGTGTGTGTGTGTGTGTAGAGCTCGAAATTCAGAAATACCAAAAACTTCAAATTTGGTCAAATTTGCATCGGGGGCAGGCAACCAACACGCACACAAACGCATAAATGCTTCCATCCATATAGAAAAGTGTGTAAGTGTGTGTGCTTGGCAGGCCCAAAAAGTTATTATGCACACATGCCAACGTTCAGGTACCCTTACCCTTACAACATGCATGGAAAATAGGAGTTTTGCACATGAACAGGCTAAACCCTTTAATAATGTCACCCAACTGCTTACTCGAAAGAGTGTGCGTGTGTACAAGTAGCAAGTCGAAAAAATTGAACATTTTCAATACATTTGACACTGTTTTAATAGACACAATCGGTCCATTACCTCGTACAGAGAATGGCAACGAGTACGCAATTACTATAATATGCAATCACACTAAATATCTAGTTACAATACCAATAACAGATAAAAGTGCAAAAACAGTAGCTAAAGGAATATTTGAATCTTTTATACTAAAGTACGGTCGTATGAAGACGTTCATAACGGACATGGGTACTGAATACAAAAATTCGGTAATAAATGACTTGTGCAAGTATATGAATATAAGTAC
>NW_026998947.1:0-649 GCF_035044405.1 Drosophila montana | reverse complement strand
CCATTTGAGTTTATTGGCTCAGGCTCATATTTCGCAGCGCGGCCCGCTAGTACTCTAGCTGGCCGTTTGGCTGACGGCGCATATCTCACGCGTTGCTTATGTAACAAGAGTACCATATATGTACTCACTAATGCATGCACTTACTATACCCTCTTTCTTTTTAAATATGCTCTGCTGCGAAAGTGCGATACATATAATAATACCTATATCTTAGGTTTTGACGCGGACAGAGTTCCGAAGAAAGAAAATTCTAAAAATGATTACTGCAACGCAAAAAGGAATAGTATTAAGTACTATTCCTGGTATTCAAATGAGATCAGTAATTAAAGAACACCCAATATTAGGCAGAACGTTAGATTTTGTAGCATTCAAAAAAACACATCAATTAGAACACCATATTTAAGGACCTACCGACATTATTATTGTGCGTTTGCACAGATAAATTAAAAATGTCAATAAATCTAAAGGACGCAAGTCGTTTACATTCTTAGAGAACGTGCCGAGTTTGATAAATCTTTCAAGCCAAAACACGCACTGATTTCAAACGACACAAACTTAAAACACGTTAAAAATTTTGTAGATTCAATATCAGCCGTCAACTTATATGTGACAATGCAACAAAATTAAAAGATTTGCATGTAACACAGAC
>NW_026998946.1:0-1051 GCF_035044405.1 Drosophila montana | reverse complement strand
GCTGTGTGGCCTCTGCCTCACACGTTGTTGTTGCCTCTATTGTTGCGGGGTGGAGGTGTCCCCCTTGTAGTTTGTTGTTCATATTTTTGTTATTTGGGCCCCCCCTCGAGGCCGTTATTGTTGCCCGTTCTGTGCAGTCAACTTCGTGATCCCGTGGGTGCCTTTCCAGCAGCCGCATCGTTTCGATTTCACTCGGTTTACTAAGGTGCTAGAATATTGCGGTCTGTCAGCCCGATGTCTTCGGATATGAAGGTGGCTTCCAGTATGCCGTAATTGAGAACTGACTGGGCTGGGGTCTCAATGGATCCTAGAGGATCCACTGTGCACGGAAAATAAATGGCGAGACTTTGTCCCGCAGGGCGTCCCACGTTGTATACAAGTTTCCCCATAGCGTTTGACCGATGGGAGTTATGCCGCCCCGACTCGGCCGCCAGAGCCCCGTTTGTGGGTACGCCGCCAGAGTGGTGGGGATGGCTTAGCCAGATCCTCGGTCTTGTTTACCCGTTGGCCCTGTTGGACGTTCAGCATTCTGCATTTTGTTTTATTTTTTTCCCCTTTATGCTGTACTACCAGCGCCATCTATGGGCGGGCAGCTAGATATAAACGTCCTGTCTTCGTAGTGGCGCTGTCTATTTGTCGCGTTGTTATAAGTGTTGTCTGCGGTTTTGCGCACTGGTGCTCAGTGGTGCTTACGTAGATTGTCATCGCTAGCTTGTAACAGCTGATCGCCGTCTGCATGACTTTCACAATTCCCAGAGAGATTGGGAAGCTTTTCACTCAATATGCTCCAAGGGCACAATTGAGTGGTATTGTTGTTGTCTTACCCAGCGGATGGAACCTGCCCGGATCACTGCAGCCACTGCTGTCTCCAGTTGGCGATCAACGCCAGCTCCAGGTACGTTGAGTCGGTCGTTCAGCCTATAGTTTTGTAGACCCTTTTCCTTTGCAGGAGCTGTAGCAAAGGGCGCAAACCGGAGCACCACAGAATGCGCGTCCGCACCGCGTCTTTCTCCCAACGTATATCCTGTGTATATGTGTGTGTGTGTGTGTG
>NW_026998945.1:0-2626 GCF_035044405.1 Drosophila montana | reverse complement strand
CAATCACACTAAATATCTAGTTAAAATACCAGTAACAGATAAAAGTGCAAAAACAGTAGCTAAAGCAATATTTCAATCTTTTGTACGGTCGTATGAAGACGTTCATAACGGACATGGGTACTGAATACAAAAATTCGCTTATAAATTACTTGTGCAAATATATGAATATAAGTAATATACAATCAACAGCACATCATCAACAGACATTAGGAACAGTAGAAAGAAGTCATCGAACATTTAACGAATTTATTCGTTCATATATTTCGATTGACAAAGACGATTGGGACATATGGTTGAATTATTTCACATATTGTCTCAGCACTACACCATCGATAGTACATGAATACTGTCCATACGAGCTTGTTTATGGTAGATTACCAAGAAAGTTCATAGAATTTAATAACCAAACTAAAATAGACCTTATATATAACATAGACGACTACGCAAAAGAATTTAAGTTTAGGTTAGAAATTGCCTCTAAAACACTACAAATTCTAGTAGATTTAGAAAAAGAAAAACGAAAGATAGAATGTGATATAAAACTAAATGACATAGAACTAGAAAAAAAACTATCGTTACGAAAATTATATTTTATAATATATTCTTTGTCCAATCGGGAAAAAGGATATATGTACCTATAAAAAAAATATATTATATATAGTAAATATTTAAAATTTATCCTAACAAAAAATAAATGTTTATGAACATAAAAATTTAAATATAAAAAAAAAAATTTTATTTCTCTCACTCACTCATCATTCATCAAGACCCCATTAAGTTTATCACTACAAAGCTATAAATATAAGTTAATTGAAAAACTACATTATATTACGTTATTCTTCTAAAAGGGAATATGTAGTGTGTATATGCATTATATAAAATCCTGTATTTAAATACATAAGTATAGACACTTTGTTGCATATAATAACAAATATAAAGCCAAACGCGCAGGGCCATTTGACTTTATTGATTTAGGCTCATATTACGCAGCGCGGCCCGCTAGTACTCTAGCTGGCCGTTTGGCTGACGGCGCATATCCCACGCTTTGCTTATGTAACAAGAGTACCATATATGTACTCACTAATGCATGCACTTACTATACCCTCTTTCTTTTTAAATATGCTCTGCTGGGAAAGTTCGATACATATAATAATACCTATATCTTAGGTTTTGAGGTGGACAGAGTTCCGAAAATGATTACAAACCAGCACTGACGTGCTAGAGCTTTTTTTGTCTACATTGCGACCGTGACAAGTGTCACTCAACGAGGGAATATTCTGTACAATGCCATCAACAACAATAACAAGATTGGCAACAGCAAACAAAACAAACAACAATCCGAAGGGATCCGTCGCCTGGCAACGACACAATCCGAAAACAAAACAGCACTCGGTATGAATTAAAAATTCACACACAACATACACTCACCATCGTGCAAACGACTTGGATAAAATATAAAAAAACGAGAAAGAAGGGCTATCTTCGGCACGACGAAGATTTAATACCCTTGCAGGCCGAACCTTTTCGGCCTTTCCAAAAGATAAATTTATCAAAAGTTGCCTAACTATGGAAAACGAAAATACCATCGTGGTAGCTATATGCCGTTTCATACACCTGAGCTTTATTGTCCAGTCCGTTAGTCGAAAATACCCAATCTGTTTCAGTTAGCTGTTTTGTTGTAGGTACCCCACGCAAAAGAGACGATATACCAAGCTCGTTTAATCTAATTTCTAACTGGTCTCTAACTCTAGCTCGGCATGAATTGAAATCTCCCAAAATAACTATTTTGCTGTGATTATTAAGCTCCTGCTCTAAGTGTTCTAAAAATAATTGACGAAATTCGGAAATGGAGAAGAACGGGTTTCTATAAACAACTACATATTTGGTATCTAAGTGTTGAAATATAAGGATCTGGCAAACTTTATTATGTTCCAGATTAATATTAACCACAGACAATATTTTACCACTTTGTGCAATGTACGACTTTGCATAAACAATTATACCACCAGGTGGTCTAGTACTACCTGTACACATGCTACCATCGATTCGACCGAGTATGTCAAAGCCGTCTATATTATATACTTGGCCTTCTCTACCCCAAGTCTGTACAAAACATAAAATATCTGCTGTGTTTATTATAAAATCATTCGAAATGTCTAAACTATGGTTAAGTAAGCCCTCAATATTATGGAAATATGTTTCCTTCTACTCTCTCAAAATATATCTGATGGTGGGTGGTCAATTTTTTCTCGCCCCGGAGTTTTTCTAACTCAATATGCGTTCAATTGTTACTTGGTCATTTTTCCTATATTGAAATGTTCTTAAAACTCTTTCAATTGGTGTCCAATCAGAGTGCAAAGGATTTGATTTTTTAGCTCTGGCTTGCGCTCTTATAGTTGCTTCAGTAAATTTAAGCCAAAGCGTCGAAACTAACACATCAGATCCGCTGGCTGTATAGTCAATATGCATAAGCTGTCCACTTGCTCCATTGACCAAACCATCATTGGTATTTATATTGACTGTAATCATATATTTAGCTGTGGTTTTGAGCTTAAGCAGATAGGGAAGGCCTTGGGTTTCGGAAGTCTTGAAAGCCTTAATATTTTCTAAAATATTTAGCTTATTC
>NW_026998944.1:0-2367 GCF_035044405.1 Drosophila montana | reverse complement strand
AAAAGACAAAAATTCTAGTATATTTAGAAAAAGAAAAACGAAAGATAGAATATGATATAAAACTGAATGACATAAAACTAGAGATAGGAAATTTAGTTCTACTAAAGAACGACACAGCGAATAAATAAGAAGTAAATATTTAGGTTCTTATAAACTTATTCACTAATGCATGCACATACCACACCCTCTCTTTTTAAATTATGCTCTGCTACGACAGAGTGATACATATAATAACATAGTTCCGAATAAAGAACTATCTAATCTTATTGCAAACCACCACTGAGGTGCTTGAGTTGTTTCATTACAATAGTTAATCACTCGCTCTGGGAGCTAATTCGACTAGCCTAATTCGTTCAATGTTGGTTGTTGTTAACCAATTAGCACGAAGCGCAGCAAAGCTACGTCTTTTAAAGCCACCACTTTTCTAAATAATTATATAAAATCATATTATATTTCATGGCACCCCCGTTTGGACCATTTTAAGGGACAATGTGCGATTAATAAATAAACTTATGTGGAAAAGTGCAAAAATTCAAATAAAACGCGTCGGCAGTGAAAACAAACAAACAAAAAAATTATCTGTCCTGCTGGCAAGGCAGGAATGCCAAGAAAAGTAAGTCCCAACGAAGAACTTCCAAAAAAGCAGGTACTGTGCTTTTGATGGAGCTACTAACTTTAACTCTATTGGATTGTGCTACTGAAGCCGACGCTTTCAATTCTAGAAACATATCTAAAGTAGTTGAGCATAAATAAAATTTGCATGCACTAAGTAATTGCTTGGATCTATGGTGTTTCTGAGCGAATGCCTATTAGTGTCAAAAATTAATTGTCATTACAATTTGATTTCGCTTAGTCGTTGTCCCCTTTTGCCATCACTCGCAACCACTGTAAATTATACAGTTGTCCGAAACCAAGCACTTATACATAAGTGCAGTACACGCATACACGTACACACAGCTGCAGTCCGAAAATTTTCGTTCCGCTTTGTGGTAAGCGGTGGCTGTGCAAATTAACCAATTAGTGTCGACTAATTGGAATAAAATATTTTTATCGTGGGAGGCTAGAAGCTTCCGATTTAATTTAATATTTAATTGAATCCAAAATTTGAACTAAGGTACAATAATGAACTTATGCTGCAAGTCAGCTTTGTTTATGATAAAGCTTATTTTCTTAAAGCTTAAAAGCTCGCGAGTTATGTTTACATTAGGAATTGCGCACGAGAAGCTGGGTCTTTAGCTTACGATTAGGAAATGCGCATGAGAATCTGAATCCTTATTCCGAAATATTGCTTATGATTTCAATAAGAATTGCTTTGCGGGCTGGGTGATAACTCCTTCCTTTCTTAAAAAGAATCGTCCCCGATTCTTAATGATTTCTTTTTAAACATTCAGTTTGATCGTTTTTATAGATTTAATATGTCAAGTGTTATGGTAAATTGATTACTTGACGATTGTTTGTGGTGGAGGCGTCGGATAAGTAAAAATAGTCGTCTTCAAATCAAACAATGATTTTTTCTATAAATTGAAGTAGTTTTATTTCACTTGCGGCTGCATATAGTGAACTTTACATTGGAAGTGATTTGCATTTTCTTGTGTCAAAACTGTTGAGGTGGAGTGGAGATCGTGGGGAGAGTTCTGAGCGTACTTTGGATCCTATTTGAGAGTGAGTCTCTATCATTGAGTGAGTCTCTCTCATTGAGTGACTCTCTCATTGAGTGAGGCTCAGTCAATCCAAAATGCCGAACTGGCATCAACACTCTTACGGCTTACTGGACAACAGGGATCGAACAAGGCCCGAGTCTCGAAGGTCTTCTTCCCTGTGCCGAGGAGCACTATGGCTGTGGGCAGGATGCTGACTTCCTTGTGCTGGAGAAGGGACGTAAGCGACGTCCGTATAGTGGAAGATCTTGGTCCTTGGTGCTGCTGGAAGGCGAGGAGCCAGAAGCTCTTCTTGGGGGCCTGTTGGCTGACCGAGAGGGTCGAGCGCCACAGTATTTATTAATTAATACTGCTCGGAGGCGCTTCTCGGGCATAAGCTTCATGAAGCGCTGGCACTTTCGTAGCGCATGGATGCCTCTTCACACCCGGCATCTAAAGGAGTCCGTTCCTTGGCGTCGATTGGGTTGATTCGTTGACGGTGCCAGGCTGGTTCTCTACAGGGGAGTGAACTGGAGAATAAGATGTTTGAAAAGTGTTATTATTTGGTGGATATTATTTTTTTTGACGTTAGTTTTTTTTTTTTTTTAATAAAGAGGGATTAGTTGCTTTAAAGGATTAGTCGGTGGTGTTATTCGCCTCAGTGGGAAGAAGGACCAATTTGGCAATTGGCCTTCGGATGACACCACGAGCGGTAAGCACGTCCACTACG
>NW_026998943.1:0-1698 GCF_035044405.1 Drosophila montana | reverse complement strand
CTGGACCTTTTTGTCGTCTAGCTTCTTGCTTGCCACTACTACCTGCTGCACAAGTTCCGTGCTGCGTAAGCGTAAGTTCCGTGACGACCTCCAATCTTGGGTGATGGGGGAACAGTGCCTCAACTATAGTGGCAAGTGCGGTAGGACAGGTCACACGGGTTGTTCCCTGGCTGCGTATCTTCTTTGTGACGACCTTATAAGTCGTGCCCCACGGGTTTACATCGGCCTCGTCGCATATTTTCTGGAAGCAGCTGGATTTGCTTTGTTTTATACTTATTTTGAGGTCTCGCTTGTCTGCCCACTGGTCTTCCAGCCTAGGTGCAAATTCTGGGCGGCCTCGGGCTCGTTGGGAGCGTCTTCTAGCGCGTAGGCAGGCCTTCCTTAGGTCGCTGATTTCCTCGTTCCACCAGTAGCAAGGTGCTCCTCTTCTGTTTGGCTTCCTCGTGGGCATGGATAAGTCGCACGCGTCCGAGATGTTTAGTGTGTGTGTGTGTGTGTGTGAGAGCAGCTTAAGCGTGGTAAGTTCCCATTTTTGTAAAGGGAAGGGGTGGACATGGGGAAGGGGACGGTGATGATTCCATTTGTGTGTGGGGAGCAAGCAACACTTGGGAACAAATCAGCCTAAAAATAAGGTCTTTACACCGTTGTATTATTATGTAACACTTGTATCATCTCGTTTCAAAAACCGGATTAACACATATTTAATATAATGTGTTGATCAACGTAATGCTTCCTGAAAACTTTCCATGGGAAGCAGGAAGCTCATTGTTTCCAATAATAGAAAATATTGATGCCAGTTCAACGCTAGTCTGAAGGGAGCATTGACTGAGCCTCACTCAGTGAGAGAGAGTGACTCAGTGAGAGAGACTCACTCAACGAGAGAGACTCACTCTAACATAGGATCCAAATTACGCTCAGTACTCTCCCCACGATCTCCACTCCACCTCAACAACTTTGACATAAGAAAATGCAAATCACTTCAAATGTATAGTTCATTATATGCAGCCGAAAGTTTCTAATAAAGCGCCACTACCAAATAATCATACTGATTTTCAAACAACACCTGAAGATTTCTTGACGCCTCCCCCACAAACATTGGTCCTTCAAGCCGGAATTTTATATCAACCGTTCGCCCCTACACAAGTTTTTGGCACAAGATAAGTAATTATACACTTCCTTCCCCCTTATTTATATATATACATTAGGCAACATCCGCCATATTTTTTCGCCATACTTGTTTTCCACAAAAAAAGTGATTGGCAATTTTCCGTATATTGTATATATATTAATTATCCGTTTAAAAGCAGCCTAGTGCAATTTTTTGGCAATGGCTTCCAACCACAATAAAAATCGTGGTTAAAATTTCTATTGTATGCACATAAGTACACTCTATCTGCCTTTCCTATCCATCAAACAAGAAAGGGGAGAATTAATTAAGTTTCCACCTTCAATATAATTCCTATTTAATATTGTTAATTAACCACTCAGTCCGATATACAAACATACACTGAGTTCAAAGGCACGTATTATATGTACATACATACATATAGTTAAATATAATAATATAATTATCCATATACATACATTTTAAAATACATCCACAATCCTAATATAATTTTCCAAATATATTTTTTAAATGAAAACACACACTATATTTAACACATTGAAATATGATGTAGTAGGTCGTCCGCAGGGCAT
>NW_026998942.1:0-2373 GCF_035044405.1 Drosophila montana | reverse complement strand
GTATAAGGTGCAGGAAATTTGACAAAAAGTATGTGTTAGTAAAAAATGTTTATTAATTATTTATATTTTTAAAGAAATACACATACGATTTTTTTGGATTTGTGTTTTTGGACTGCAAGTGCATATAAGTATCTTGGTATATGTAAGTATGTACTTTATTTTTAAGCGGACTGTATAATCTTATGTAGGTGGGGCTAACATACAATAATTTATTTAGAGTGCTATTTATGTTAGACGTGTGTTTTTTGCCACTTATTTATGGACATATAGTATGCAGCACCAAATATGCATATGCAGCAATTAGGACAGAAAGTATGTGTTAGTAAATAATATTTATTAAGTATTTATTTCGATATGGAAAAACATAAAATATTTTTACGAAGGAAGCATCTCCGACGCCATAAAGTATATATATTGTAACGAAAAAGCGAGCGCCAAAGCGAGTTGGCGTCGCCACGGGTAGCTAAGCGGAACTAATTATAGGTGGGGGACAGCAACGGTAGACAGCATATGGGTACCAGGCAGATTATAGAGGTTAAGAGATAAGCTTTATTTATTCTTTTGCTATACAACTTTATCCGAGGCACGTGGTTGCCGGGTCGTAGCCAAAAGGAGAAGAAGGAAAAAGAGATGGTCTAATTGTTAGATTAGGGGTGGGGGTGCCAGCCGATATATCGATGTAGCGATCGCGATATTTGTTGAACTATTCGGATGTAGGTAGCGTCAAGACAGGAACAGTAGAAAAGGGCAGGCTGGTTCCGCTGTTTTGTTAACAATATTCTTGATCAGCATCAATAGCCTAGTCGATCTAGCCATGTCTGTCTGTCCGTCCGTTCGTATGAATAAACGCAAGGATCTCAGAGCCTATTTGAGCTAGAGACTTGAAATTTTAGCTATAGGTCCTTCCAGGGCCAGCGCAGATCGAGTTTGTTTCCGATATTCGATAGCTTGCCCCGTTTCCATGTAATCGATAAAATTCGATATCGAAATCCTGTTTTTGTAAGCAATTTTGGTAAATAATACGAGCTAGAGTCACCAAACTTGACCTGTAGCTTCTAGAATGGTATATATATATCAAGTATCTTTCATTTTATAGCTACCAGCACCTAACTGCTACTACCTCATAGCTATAAATCAAGTAAATAAACCAATATATGCTGCACACCAATATAAGCGACAATTTAATTGCAATTGACTTTTTTATAATACACAAATATTCTATAGCACAATAAGATGTTGATAGATGTAGAAAATTTCATCAAGATCGGTAAAGAAACACAGATTTTATTTAAAAAAACGTGTTTTTTCATTCCTCGTATCAGCGGCAGCAAGCTCAAATTCCAAGAATTTCTGTATACATGTACACACACACATTCATACGCGTCTGCTTTGAATTCTATCAAAAGCATTGCAATTGCGATTGTATTGTTTTATGTGAAAAAGAGCTCGAATAAAAGTATATCTGTGTGATGTAATGAAGGTGAGGGTATCATACTTATAAAATATGTTGAAAAATTGGCTAAAAAGTTGTAATAGCTCTTGTCTTTTTTAAAAATTTAAGTGTTCGGTTTTTTGTAATTTTTTGAAGATATCTGAGATCCCATTTAAATAATATATATCGGAAGTTATATTGGTAATTTCGACGTATTCGTTTTCGTGGTACGGAATCTGAATGGTTAATTAATTCTAGATTGTTAGTGTTGTTTTTTGATCAGTAAATTCCCCAGAAACTGTAAAATTGTCGCCGACTGGCGATTTTATTTATTAAAATTCACCTTTGCTAATTGTGTAAGGATGGTCAAGAGGTTTCTTAGTCTACTTTTGCTTTTAGCATTTAGCAAGTCTATGCCGACAAGGCCGTTGAATAATGACAGAATTTGCAAAAAGAGTGAATCAATTTTGCCCTTGCTTTTGAATTCGGCTGGAACTTGTAAGATTGCTTTTTGGTATATTTTTTTAAATGCTGTTCTTATTGTTAATGAATGTTCGATGCTCGAGCTAATTTATGTTGAATTTAGTACGGATCGATAAACGAATTTGTGGAACTTGTATCAATAAAGATTTTAAATGGATACTTTTTTAATGGAATTACTATTACCTACTGAAGTCAAGTACCGTGAGTTTCTTGATTTTTATACCCGGTTTGTTTGTTGAGCCTGCCCTCTGAACATTAGTTACGTTGTGGGAATCGGTGTTATTTTGTTATTCTTATATGTTGCGAAGCCATATATTGGGACTTGGTTATTTTTAGGGGTGTTATTCTTGATGGGTGTATGTTTGTAAGTATTGTTACAGTTTTTTTGATCTTATAATGTTCTGAAGTGGGTCCCTACGAACGACCATGAAGTGTTCAGACATATTTCGTTATACAGT